>NC_064857.1:50831571-50899071 GCF_024139225.1 Suncus etruscus
AAATGCAGAAGTATGGGCCCGGAGAGATAGCACAGCAGTGTTTGCCTTGCAAACAGCCGATCCAGGACCAAAGGTGGTTGGTTCGAATCCCGGTGTCCCATATGGTCCCCTGTGCCTGCCAGGAGCTATTTCTGAGCAGACAGCCAGGAGTAACCCCTGAGCACCGCTGGGTGTGGCCCAAAAACAAAAAAACAAAAACAAAAACAAAAAAGAAAGAAAATGCAGAAGTATATAGAAAAAGTTAAGGCCCCTACAACCATAGAACGCGCGCGCGCGCGCGCGCGCGCACACACACACACACACACATTCATTATCAGTATTTTCCCCTACATCTTTTTTTTTTTTTTTTTTTTTTTTTTGGTTTTTGGGTCACACCCGGCGGTGCTCAGGGGTTACTCCTGGCTGTGTGCTTAGAAATAGCTCCTGGCAGGCACAGGGGACCATATGGGACACCGGGATTCGAACCAACCACCTTTGGTCCTGGATCGGCTGCTTGCAAGGCAAACTCCGCTGTGCTATCTCTCCGGGCCCTCCCCTACGTCTTTACTGCAGTTTGCCTGCATTTGCTTGAGTGATAACACTTTTTCCATTTGCTTTTCACCAGAGTATTAGTTTCAGATCACATTAAAGAAATGGATCAATATTTTGAATGTTAGATTTAATTTGTATTTGTATCAAGTCAGAGCAAACTTTTTGTTTTCTTTTATAGTGAAAAGTAATACATTTTTAAGGGTCAGGATCATAACTCAGAAGTAGAAATCTAGCCTTGCCTCTGTGAGATCCTGGCTTCTCTGCCAGCTCTGCAAACAAAACAAAACAAAACAAAACAGAACAAAAGAAGACAACCAGCTGCTGTCCACACCACAACCGTCAATGTATGCTCTCTCTTCTTCTTTCCTTATTTATTTATTTATTTATTTATTTATTATTATTTATTTTCTAAATAAAACAATGAGTCCACTAAAAAGATTTTTTAAGAAAGTAATGGGCATTTAATTTAGTGTAAATACTTGCTGTCAAGTTTACTTTCTTTTTTTCTTTTTTTTTTAACATAATTTTTATTTTGATCATAGTGGCTTACATATTGTTGACAATAATATTTTAGGTACATATTTACATAAAATCAGGGGGGATTCCTATCACTGGTTTGTCTTCCCTACTCCTCCGTTTTTGTCCTACCTTCCATATCCTCTTCCCTCACTCCCAGGGCTGCTAGAATATGTGGTCCCCTCTGTACCTATCCTATTACTTTCTTTTTATTTTAAGTTTTTTAGTGAAGAGGATCAAGCTTGTTTTCTCACACATGCAAAGTATTACTCCGCTAGTGAACTGTGCATGTGCTTGACCCTCATATCTATTCTTTTAAAATACAAGAAATGGTTATTATAGATAATATAACCTTTAATATCACACTGGTAGTTTGTACTATTTACACTTTTGAAATGAGCACACGGTAATTTAATCATAAAACTGAGTCAAATATCAAACATTAAATTTGAAATTTCAAAATTTCTTGAACATAGAGAGGAGAGATAGCGCAGAGGATGGCCCCTGAGTTCCAGCAAGTATCCACATAGTGTAATCATCTCCTGGGACTGCTTGGGAGCCCCCAAATTACTATTAAAATCATCTCATATATTAAAGAATAGCTATTCAGGATATGTACAATTTAAAAAGAGAAAATATTATTAAACAGAAAAAATAGCCAAAAGTTACTCAAATTGCTATTCACATATTTTTAATAATAATTTTTATTGTAACCTATTGACATATTTTTTTCAAAGAGAAATGACTTACTTTTTCCAAGATGTTATATTTTGCCACTTCAAAAGCAGGTGGAAAATAAGGAGTTTCAGCATTCTCTGAATGAAACCTGAAATTTGTAGTAAAATGTTTACATTTACATGTAAAAATGTTTACATGTTTATATTTACAACTCTTAGATTAAACAGGATTTTCATTCCATTTTCTTGTAGCTCTCCTATTCTCATATAAAATACCTAAGTCCATAGTGTATCCTTAGATGTTTCAAAAATAGTTCAAAGGGAGTTGGAGTAATAGCACAGCAGGAAGGGTGCTTGCCTTCCATAAGCTGACATGGATTTGATCCCCAGCTTTCCAAATGGTCCCCTGAGCACATCCCATATGATCCCCCAAGCATCACCAAAGAGTGACTCTTTTTTTTGGGGGGGGGGCACACCCAGTGGTGCCCAAGGGTTACTCCTGGCTCTGTGCTCAGAAATCATTCCTGGCAGGCACGGGGACCATATGGGATGCCGGAATTCAAACCAACATCAGTCCTGGGTCTGCTGCATGCAAGACAAACGCCTTACCTCTGTGCTATCTCTCTGGCCCCTAAGAGTGATTTTTGAGTGCAGAGCCAGGAATAAGCCCTGAGCACTGACTGCTAAGTAAGTGTGGCTCCCAAAAAAACAAACAAAACGGGGCCGGGCGGTGGCGCTGGAGGTAAGGTGCCTGCCTTGCCTGCGCTAGCCTAGGACGGACCGCGGTTCGATCCCCCGGCGTCCCATATGGTCCCCCAAGAAGCCAGGAGCAACTTCTGAGCGCATAGCCAGGAGTTGTAACCCCTGAGCATCACAGGGTGTGGCCAAAAAAAACAAAACAAAAAAACAAAACAAAACAAAACACAAAACAAGTCAAAATAAATAAAGTTAGAAGGACTTGGAGAAAGATGTTTCTCCTTTACATCATCCCAAGGCTCTGGTGCTAAACACTGAAAGTCTCCATGGAATACATAAGGCAGGAAGAAAAGTGGAGAGAAGAGAAATGGGCCAGGTTTCAGACAGAGTATTCACCTAGTAGGGGTGATTGATTCTCTCCCAGGCCTACATCCAGCTCTAGACCCACCACCCCCAAATTAAAATGAGAGTATCAGGATATCAAAATATGCACTTTAATTTTTTTGGGTTTTTTTTGGGGGGGAGGGTCACATCTGGCCACACTCAGGGGTTATTCCTGGCTCTGTATTCAGAAATCGCTCCTGGCAGGCACAGGGGATGCTGAGATTCGAACCACCGTCCATCCTGGATTCAAACCACCATCCGTCCTGGATCAGCTGCATGCAAGGCAAACGCCCTACCACTGTGCTATCTCTCCAGCCCACTTTAATTTTTTTAACCACTATTAACAAAGAAAATCAAAGTGCATGAGATGCCTAGTTTATATTGCAGAAGGAGTTATGCTGTAAGAAGCTACACAGAACTTTAGATTCCCCTTCACCTGAGAAAGGTTGTGATAATTTTCATCTCTAAAAATAACATACTGTCTTTGCTGGAAGAGTCAATCAAGAGCATACCCAAACCTCATATGCAGCATTTTTTCTTTGTACTTGTTATTATTAGTTTTTAGGCTACACCCAGTGGTGTTCAGGATCTTTTCCTGACTAAGTGGTCAGGAGTGACCCCTGGCAGTGCTCAAGGGACCATATGTTGTGCCAGGGCTGAGCCATTGCTGCATTTAAAGCAAATGTCTTATCTCCTGCACTATCTCTGTGGCCACCATTTTATCTTTTTAAAATCAACCAAGCAATTCTGTTTAATTTTACATCATAAATAAAGAGATCACTGTGGCTAGAGAAACAGTACAGTGGTTAAGAAACTTGCTGCCTTGCATGTGCTGCCACTATGAGAATGCCACATTGTGAGACTACCTGAGCACTGCCAGGAGTGGACCCTAAACCCAGAGCCCCTCATCGACCCTAAGCATTACTTATTCGCACAACCAACCCCCAAAATGTTGACTATACTAGCTGAAGAACTAACACTCAAGTTATCTCTATCTCAAAAGACATAAGCAAGATGAATTAAAATTATACAAAAAGAGAAAAAATGTAGGGGAAATATAAAAGGGGCAAGAGATACTACAGCAGTTAAAGTTGCCTTGCATGCAGCTGACCTAGGTCAAATCCCCAGAGCCATCATGGGACACTCCGGAGCACAGAGCCAGAAATAGCTCCTGAGCACCACCAGGTATGGCCCAAGTCCTCCTTCCAAACAAATACTACCAAAAATAGTATTGTATTAGTTGATTGGTTATTTACTGGAAATTAACCAGCAAAATAGTGAAAAATTAGTACTAAGGTGCTAATACTAGAAGTGATTACATCTGATGTACTTTTGGAAATGGTAGTTTCCCAGGTGGTTCTCAGGGCATGGTACTCTGCCTGCAAATTTTGCCATCTGGTGGGTGGTTTTCTGTAAAAACCTCCAGGCAAAATTTTGCAGTGCTTGGCTGGCCATGTGATAGTAAGGCTTGAACTCAGGACATGTTAACCTCTATACTCTCTCCCGAATACTTTTATACAGTGCTGGAGGGTTACAAGATAATTTATAAAATATGCCTTGTCTTAATAAACACAAGTAGATTAGTAATAATAAAGTGTTGGAAACAAGCTTAGTGCCCACTGACATATGACTGAATAAAGATGTAATCTCAGAGTACTTCAAAGCTATTAAAGGAAAGATGTAGTCCTGACATTTACAGCAACATGGATGAAAAACAGGGTAGAGTGCTTAATAAAATACAAACACCATATGATTTCACTTGTAGAAGATAAAGAAACAAAACAAGTGATTTGAACAAAATAAATTTAGATTCTAAGTTCAGATTAACAGTTTTCAGAAAAAATGGAAGATAGGGTGGATTTAAATCAGGTTTAAAAAGAATAATTATAGAGGCTTCAGCAGCTACCACATTTTCCTAAAATATGAGTGTGACCCCAAAACAAACAAACAAAATCAATGATCAATATAGTAAAGAATGGAATTGGACTTTAGTGGTGAATACACTTGAAATTTATGTTATAACACAATGCTACTTAAAAATACATAAAGAAGTAAATTACGTAGTGAGCTCTGTGTTTTCCTCTTCTATAGAAATGTCCAGTAGATCATCCATTTTCTCTTCTAGAATTAAAACAAACACTTGTTTATTATTCAAAAATTTATTAAAATGAATTAACAAAAATACTAGAATTAAGATTTTGAACAAGAACCACATTTGCGGGGCTGGAACAATAGCTCAGCAGTAGGGCATTTGCCTTGCACGAGGCCAACCCAGGACAGGCCTCGATTTGACCCCCACCATCCCATAGGCCCCTCAAGCCAGGAGCGATTTCTGAGCACAAAGCCAGGAGAAACCCCTGAGCATCACCAGGTGTGGCCAAAACCAAAAAACAAACAAATAAACAAAAAAAATCCAAAACAAAAGTCACATTTGCAATAATATTTTATTTTTAAGGTATTTAAAATTAGGAATAGTTATTAGTAATCTAAAGACAATACTTTTAAAAGCCATTTTGGGCCACATCTAGCAGTTCCCATGTGTATTCCTGGGCTCTGCACTCCTAGTGGCACTCAGGGGACTATTTAGGGTGCCAGGGATCAAACCCAGCTTGGCTACATTCAAGGCAAGCACCTTACCCACTGTCTGTTTCTCCCACTCCTAAGGACAATACATTTGGGAAAGAGAAAGATAAGTATTTATCTATTATGTTATATTATATCATCATATTATACTTTTTTGTGATAATTCTACTGCAATCTGTTCTATTTGAAACTCAAATGGCATTTTTCTCATGACAATTATGTATGAATAGTTATGAAATGTATTTCTTTTCTTTCTTTATTTCTTTTTTTGGATTTTGGGCTACACTGGTTGTCACCGGGGGTTACTCCTGGCTATGTGCTCAGAAATCGCTCCTGGCTTGGGGGACCATATAGGATGTCGGGGGATTGAACTGTGGTCCATCCTAGGTCAGCCGCATGCAAGGCAAATGCCCTACTGCTGCACCACCACTCCGGCCCCTTGAGATGTATTTCTAACATACTAAAGAATCGAAAGGAGTTCTTGAGTCTGTCACTTATATCACAAAGTAACCTGGCATGTTCTCATTCAGAAGAGGGGAATTCAAGCACTCTTATGTGAAACTAAACAATTTCTGCTACATATTTTTATAGCATTATAAAATATAGGAATGATTTTTAATGCAAGAATGTTGTTTGAGTTTCATTTATGCTATCAAGATTTCAAAGGTGACTATTTTTCTGAATGTAGCTGAATGTAGAAATTCTTTCTTTTTTTTTTGGTTTTTGGGTCACACCTGGGGATTCTCAGGGGTTACTCCTGGCTATGTGTTCAGAAATCGCTCCTGGCTTGGAGGACCATATGAATTTGATGCTGGGGGATCAAACTGAGGTCTGTCCTAGGTTAGCACATGCAAGACAAACACCCTATTGCTTGTGCCACCACTCCGGCCCTGCATGTAGAAATTCTTCTTTTTGTTTTTTGTTTTTGGGTCACAATCAGAGATGCTCAGGGGATGCTCAGGGGTTACTCACGGCTCTGCGCCCAGAAATCACCCCTGGCAGGCTCAGAGGACCATATGGGATGCCAGGGATTACACCACCTTCAGGCCTGGGTAGGTGTTGTGCAAGGCAAATGCCCTACAGCTTCACTATCTCTCAAGCCCTAACTGTAGAAACTCTAAATGTTCTCAATGTAAAAGAATATCAATGTAAATATCTTGCCCATTTATTGTTTCAATTATCATGTTCTGTATGAGCAGGAAAGACTGATGACATCATTGGGCATCATACTGTACCACATCAAAAACATTTATTATAACATCTGATCTATGCTTTACTGTGCCTACAATAAATTAGTAGTTATCAGAAACTACTTGACTTTCTCATTTGTTTTTGTTTATTTTGGAGTCAGAGCCAGCAGAACTTAGGGGCTTCTCCTGGCTGGGAGCTCAGGGGTACTTTCTAGAGTATTAGGGATTAAGTACTAAGGGACTGAGTAATGCCAGGATCAAACCTGGACCTCCACATGCCAGGCCTACCCTCCTGCCCTCTGAGTCATCTCCTGGCCCAGAATTGCTTGACTTTTGATGTACGTTAGTCATGATGAAAATATTTCTTTATGTTAAAAGACTTTCTTCTTGGTAAGATTCCAATACAAAATCTGGGCTTATAAAGAGGCTATTTTTTTTTTGGAGAGATAATGTTTTGGAAAAATAACTTTTTGAAATATTATTTATTTTTGCGGGGGTGGTTTGGGTCACACCCGGTAGTGCTCAGGGGTTACTCCTGGCTCTATGCTCAGAAATCACTCCTGGCATGCTCGGGGGACCATATGGGATGCCAGGATTTGAACCACCAAACTTCTGCATGCAAGGCAAATGCCTTACCTCCATGCTATCTCTCCGGCCCCCCAGGAGCAATTTCTGAGCACAGAGCCAGGAGTAACCCCTGAGCGCCACCAGGTATGACCCCAAAACCAAAAAAAAGAAAAAAAGATATTTTTTTATTGTTTGAAAGTATTATTTGCCTTTCACCGTTTTGCTGCCCAGTTTTTCAGAATAAGGAGCCTATTTATTTTCATGGTATTTCTAGACAATCCTTTTTAATATCTGACAAATAAAAATACTTCACACCCCCAGGGGTCAGGGTTATAGGACAGTGGGTAGAGCATTTGCCTTGCACATGACCGATCTGGGTTTAATCCCCAGAATACCATATGATCCTCTAAGCCCAAGGAGTGATTCCTGAGCACAGAGCCAGGAGTAATCATTGAGAAAAACAGGTGTGGCCCTGTTTATAAGCAAACAAGAAAAAGATTGACCCATGGATCATGTTAAGTGCCTAAACTGAAATAATTACCAGAACTGACGGTCATTTCTTCAGGGGGTTGTGTGCCCTCTTGTACGCGGTTAGGACCATAATTCTTGACATCCAAGATCCTTCTTTCTCTGACAGATTCCCACACAAAGTCTGGGTTTGCAATGTGCACATGGTTCTTCAAGGTGGATCTCAGAAGAGTCTCATTGAGAACATCCTCATAATCTACGATGACGTAAGTGCACTGAGGTGAAAGAATCAATTCATTCTGCATTAGTAGCATATAAAATTGAAATCACTTGTCTTTGTGCTATGATTTTCACTTTCGTTTGGAGGCAATTTGTAACCATTTGTCTCAGATTTCTAAAAACTGGAAACTAATATCATATCTTGTCCCATGTAAATGAGAGAAATCAATAGTTTTAAAGAGCATGGATATGGGCATGCCATGACAGATGAACTGAACCTAGCAGCATTTTCCAAATTTTCACTATTATAAATAACAAATATGTTTAATTATTTCCTTAAGATAATGAGGGGCTCAATGAATATCTATTATTTATTTAATTTTCTAATGCTGTTTGTTTTGCATAGGTAGAATATTTATAAACCATTATGGAATATTTAAAAAGCAAAAATTTACAAGTCAATTTATTTTTCCCCACCACTGTTCTCAATTCTTTCTCCCAGAAGTACCTGTAATTTTTCCTCACACATTCTCTACCCAGAAAATTAACTGAGCAATTACAACTGGCAGAAGTTATTCCTCCATCCACAGAAATGGTGAAAGAGGTAAGTGCGGGAGTGTACATGGTGAAATTTGTACAATCCCACTTGATAGGAGGCAAACAGGGATTTCTATTTCTGATATTCCCAGGCAGACCACTAAATGGCAGAGATCGGCTCACAATTTGGGAGAGGTGAACTAAACTTGACCCAACCAGCGAGGTTCACTACAGGCAGCTGGACTCAGCCCCCCAATACCCAGCCTCGGGCCAGACTGGCTGCCTTTCCAGCTTTGGGAAGAGCTCCGGACTTTGGGCCTGAATTTTTTCACTTCTGACTTTGGTTACAAAGGAGGTAGGCTCTAGTTATTTCCACCCATCTGTTCCATCCTACACATTCCACTTTACATTTTGGCCCTTAATTCAGAAAGAAAAGACAGCTTCCTCTGAGCTTTAAACAAAACCAGTGGTATATACTACCAGAATGATCTTTTTACGCTGCTTTTGCTCTAGTTCCTTAAGAGTGACATGGACATTATGTCCCAAAATGTTGCACCATGGACAGTGTCTAAAAGCATGTTTTGCTCTTTATCTTTTCTGCATTGAGAACCAATTTGGCTGGTGGGAAATTATTTCTCTTTATGTCCTGAGCTGGGCTTCAGTTCTGCTAAATGTACCGGGTTCTGCCACAGCTCACAGTAGCAGGGAAAAGATGGGGTTTTGCAGGGAGGAGGTGGAGATGAGAGGTCTCCCTCCTCTGCCTTTTTCATGCCTAATTTCTCAATTGATTCCATTATAACTTTTTGTTTTGTTTTGTTTTGTTTTGTTTTTTGTTTTTGGGCCACACCCGGCGGTGCTCAGAGGTTACTCCTGGCTGTCTGCTCAGAAATAGCTCCTGGCAGGCACGGGGACCATATTGGACACCGGGATTCGAACCAACCACCTTTGGTCCTGGATCGGCTGCTTGCAAGGCAAATGCCGCTGTGCTATCTCTCCGGGCCCCCATTATAACTTTTACCTCTCTCCAGCTCCCAACTTTCTCAATGTACTTTTGTTTGTTTGTTTGTTTGGGGGCCACATCCAGCAGCACTCCGGGAGTTACTCCTTGCTCTGTGCTTAAAAATTACTTCTGGCAGGCTCGGGGGTCCATATGGGATGCTGGGGATTGAACCCAGTAGGCTGCGTGCAACCGCTGTGCTATTGCTCCAGCTGCTCTCACTGTACTTTCTTAGCCATGATCTATGCCCTTTCATGCATGCTATTTTTCATACTACTTTTCAAAAATGTTCAAATACCTGAGAGTTTAGTGAAAGGGATAAATTGCCACCATTTTCCTTGATGTCGGCTTGTAGCTTCCTCTTCTGGTCACGGGGTAGGTGTTTGACTTTCAAACAGAAGGTACAATTTTTAAAGATTCCCACGGCCATCCTGCAAAGGGTGGAGGGAGTGGAAATGGCTCAAGTCAAAGTTTGTAAGTGAATTTGTAAGGGACAGTAGTTTGAAATCATTTGACAGGTGCACCATGGGAGAGGCAACATCATTATTGGAGAATGGCCTTCCACGCAGCTAATCATGCTACATGTCCCGCTGGGCAGCTGTTGAGCAAGAAGCCTCAGAATGTGATGCTACAGGGATGCCTGAGTGACTCTGGTGTCCTGAAGGTCTCCAGAGCTGCACCTGGATGCTCCTGAGGCCACCTGGTGCTGGGGATTAAACCCGGGTCATACATCTCTAACCACTGTACTTTCTCCTGAGCCAGTTCCTTCCTCCCTCCCTGCCTCCCACTTTCCCTCCCTCCCTCCCTCCCTGTTTTCCTTCCTTCCTTCCTTCCTTCCTTCCTTCCTTCCTTCCTTCCTTCCTTCCTTCCTTCCTTCCTTCCTTCCTACTTCCCTCCCACCTTCCCTCTCTCCTTCCTCCCTTTCTCACTCCTTCCTTCCTTGCCTCCTTTCTTCCTCCCTCCTTCCTTCCTTCTTTACTTCCTACTTTCTCTCCCTCTCTCTTCCTTCTTTTCCTTCCTTCCTTCCTTCCTTCCTTCCTTCCTTCCTTCCTTCTTTACTTCCTTCCTTCCTTCCTTCTTTCCTTCCTTCCTTCCTTCCTTCCTTCCTTCCTTCCTTCCTTCCTTCCTTCCTTCCTTCCTTCCTTCCTTCCTTCCTTCCTCCCTTCCTCCCTTCCTCCCTTCCATCCTTCCTCTTTCCCTCCCTCCCTCCTTGTCATTTAGTGAAGACAGTCAGAAAAGAGAAAGAGAGCATCTCTAGATAGTTCCTCAGCATCTTCCAGGCAGTCTAACTATTAAAAACTCACCCACAACACAGCAAGAACACTAGAAAATCAGTGAGGGAAACATGCATAAACTCATAAGCCCATCAAATGAGCAAAAACAGTATCACCAAAGACATAAGTCCTCATTTGTCTTTAGTGGCACCATGATGTGAATGTTTAGTGAGCTTAAAGAAACAATGAAATAGGTAGTCAACAAAGCACTAGAAATTATGAATTAAAATGAAAAATTTGACTATAATCAGAAATGAAAGGTCAGATCAGTAGCACAGCAGGTAAGATGTTTGCTTTGCACATAGTGAACCACCCAGGTTTGATTTCTGGCAACCCATATGATTCCCCAAGCCTGCAAGGACTAATTTCTGAGCACAGAACAAGATAAATCCTTCTTTTTTTGTTGTTTGTTTGGTTTTTTTTTTTTTTTGGTTTTTGGGCCACACCCAGTGATGCTCAGGGGTTACTTCTGGCTATGTGCTCAGAAGTCGCTCCTGGCTTGGGGGACCATATGAGACACCGGGGATCGAACCGAGGTCTGTCCAAGGATAGCGCAGGCAAGGCAGGCACCTTACCTCTAGCGCCACCGCCTGGCCCCTGTTGTTTGTTTGTTTGTTTTGTTTGTTTGGGGGCCACACACAGCTGAGCTCAGGGGTAACTACTGGCTCTGCGCTCAGAAATCACACCTGGCAGGCTTGGAGGACCATATGGGATGCCAAGATCGAACCCGGGTCTGCCCTGAGTCAACTGCATGCAAGGCAAACTCCCTACTGTTGTGCTATCACTCTGGCCCCCAAGGAGTAAGTCAAAAGGATCACCAGATATGGCCCCAAAACAAAATAAAAAAAGAAAAGAAAAGAAAAAGAGGGGCCGGCGAGGTGGCGCTAGAGATAAGGTGTCTGCCTTGCAAGCGCTAGCCAAGGAAAGATCACCATTGCAGTTCGATCCCCCCGCGTCCCATATGGTCCCCCCAAGCCAGGGGCAATTTCTGAGCACTTAGCCAGGAGTAACCCCTGAGCATCTAATGGGTGTGGCCCGAAAAACAAAAAAAAAAAAGAAAAGAAAAAGAAATGAAGATCATAGTGAGTGGTATGAAAAACTCAATAGAAGCTCATAATAGAAAATAATAGAAACTGAGCAAAATATTAAAAAGCAGTTTGGGTTTAGGACAAACAGATGACTCCCATCCATGTAGGAGCTGAGCAGAGACACACATATCAGCATCTGGAGCTACTAATGCAGTCACTGCTAGATGCTAGTCCAATCTTCATGGTTTCATTTGCAGTAACTACACTTGGAGTGTTGGTAGAGGTCAAGGAAGCTGAAGGTAAGATGGACCCAGGGGCTGTGGAGGCATTGGAGGTGGTGGCTGGGAAGAATTCCTGGTGAAGAAGATGGGGACAGAGGACAACAGTACATAGGAATGAGAAGTGCATCATCCGGTGAGAACATGAGCTTTTCCTAGAGACTGAGTCCCTATCCCTGGGGCCAGGATAAGTGTCAGGAGACTCTGGTTTGAAGAGTACTATGAAGATTGTCACTTTGGTGGCAACAGAGAAAGGTCTAGGGCTGGGCTGGGCACAGAGTAACCCTGGATGGCAGTATAGACTCCAGGGCTAAGTAGAGACAGGAGGACTGTGTTGGCCCTGCTTCTGAGGAAAGGCCTGGAGTAGCTTCTCTACTTATATAAAGAGTTGCCTCCATTATTTATAACTTTCCTATTCCTGATCAAGTTTATTGAGGCAGGTTATGTAATTTTTTGTTTTGTTTGTCCTTTTAATCTGTATTTAGGCCACACCTTGCTGTGCTCTGGGCTTACTCTTGACTCTGTACTCAGGGGTCAGTCCTGATGGGGCTTAGGGGACCATATGAAGTACAGGGGATTGATCCCAGGTTGGCTTAGTGTAAGGCAAGTACATTAATACCTTTACTATTCTCCATCCAAACATGTAATTTTAACTATACCTCTGGTTTAAAAGCACCATTAAAATATGTGTGTATATATAATAATTTATTTCTAAATGTGAAAATAATATTATGTGATAGTGAAATCACTAAGACAGAGTAAGGACAGGGTTTGACACTCTCCGTTCAGCCTTGAATAGTCTAAAACTCTTTAATCGAAGTCAAAACTCCACCCAGTCTACCTCCCACCAATTAAAATTGGAAAATACTTTTCTTTGGACATAGATCATGATTCTTCCCTCTGTCAGATACAGGGCCACATGTCCAGTGTCCCAGCAACCCAAACCATTCCCAGCCCACTTCTCCTAGGCATGAATATACATTGATGGAGATTTAACCTGGAAAACCATCCATGGTGCCTAGTTCCTCAGGCTCCAACATAAACCTTAAAAAAACTTGTAAGAAAATTGCAAGGAAATTGCAAGGTTTATGTTCAGTTTCTAGTGTGTGAGAAAAATCCAGAATGATAAGGGTCAGTTATACCATGAACTTTTTCTTTTGGGCAGGGGGTCACACCTAGCAGAGGTCAGGGATTACTTCTGACTCTGCACTCAGAAATCACTTCTGGCAAGCACGGGGGGCCATATGGGATGCCAGAATTTGAACCACTATCTGTCCTGGATCGGCTCCATGCAAGGTAAACACCCTATTTCTGTGCTCTCTCTGGCTCTTCTTTTTGGGTTTTTGAGTCATGCTTGCTAGTGCTCAGGGGCTACTCATGGCGCTGCACTCAGAATGCACTCCTGATAGGCATGGGGGACCATATGGAATGCTGGGGATCAAACTCAGGATGGCTGCATGCAAGGCAAACACCCTACCTGCTGTGCTATTGCTCTGGCCCCTACTCTGGACTTTTAATATATGGGCGATCTATAAATTCAAAGAGACCCATTGATTCTGTTTCTTTTCTTTTGAATTAAAAATGGAAACATGAACAAATGGAAAAGAGTTCAGACTAATTTCATTCATTTTATATTTCCACATATAGCAAACAATCACTTCTATGATAAAGGAGCATACTCTGAATTAAAATAAATTACATATTGGGGGGTGATGGTGGGGGATATGATTGCAGGAAGGGAATGGGAATGGGGGGAGGACAAATTTGGTGATGGGTATTCCCCTGATTCAATGTTAATATGTACCTAAAATACTACTGTAAAAGATATGTAAGCCAATATGATCAAAATAAAAATAAAAAAAAATTACATATTAAAAGTAAACCAAAGGCACAGAGGGTGAACCAAGATGGCGGCCCCCATGGAACTGGAGTTGAAGAAAGCCTTTACAGAGCTGTAAGCCAAAGTTATTGACACTCAACAGAAGGTGAAGCTTGCAGACATACAGATTGAACACACACATCTCACAGATACAGAAATTATAACTTTGGTAGATAAAACTAACATGTATGGAGGTGTAGGAAAAATGTGTATTCTTTAATCCAAGGAAGTAATTCACAACCAACTTCTGGAGAAACAGAAAATAGCAGAAGAAAAATTAAAGAACTGGAACAGAAGAAATCCTACCTAAAATGGAGTGTAAAGGAAGCCGAGGACAACATACAGGAGATGCTGATGGCCAGAAAGGCACAGAAGGAAGTCCTAGGGAAGCTTTTCTTTGCACTCCTCTTCCTTGTGAGGGAAGAGAGGCTATACCTTCTGCTCTAATATGTTTAATCTGGAATGTCTGTTAACCCCATTTTTCCTGAATATCCAGAGTTCCTTTACCCTATGACCCTATCTCTGTATTTTTATCCTGTCTCTGCTTGACACACTAGACCCCTGGGGTGAGTCCTGAACTCCCAGAAGAGAAGCACTGTGCTCAAGCCTACTACCTACCATTCTGGCCATCCATTAAAGGACACATATCCCGTTAAAAAAAAAAAAAGGAAACAAATTATGGGCTATTGGGCTTAATATGGAGTAGTTAGTGTCATTTTTAAAAAAACTGGAATTGTGGGGCCGGAATGGTGGTACAAGTGATAAGGCATGTCTTGCATGCGCTAGCCTAGGACAGACCACGGTTCGATCCCCCAGCATCCCAAATGGTCCTCCCAAGCCAGGAGCGCATATCCCAGAGTAACCCCTGAGTGTCACCGGGTGTGGCCCAAAAACCAAAAAAAAATAATAAATAAATAAATAAATAAATAAATAAATAAAAAAGAACATAATAAAGGGGATAAAGGGGCAACAAACAAATGGCCAAAGACACCAAATCAGAGCTGAATTTACCTGGGGATGGGGGGGATGGGAAAGATTCCTAGGACACTGGTGGAAAAATGTTACACTAAGGTGGTGGGTGTGGTGCTGGAGCAATGTACGTATAACATTATCATTTATAGTATTGTAAATAACAGTAACTCAAGAAAGTGGGTGAGGGTTATATTTGCAATCAAATTCAAATTTCTTTATGAGTGCATGCTGTGGGGCAGGTATTTGAACCCTGCCTAGCAGTGCTCAGGCTTTACTCCTAATCTGTTCATGGATTGCTCCTGGGAGAACTCTGGGAGTCACATGAGTTTGACTGAACACAAGGTAAGCGTCTTAATCCCTGTCTTATCTCTTCTGATCCTAAAGTTCAAATTTCTTAGCATGACTCATGGCTGAGTCTTTCTCCCTGGCTTATCTTGCACCTCCCTCCCATTCTGCCCTGCCTGTCCCTCCCATGCTGGCTTTTTCTTTTCTTTTTTTTTTTTTTTTTGTTTTTTTGGGTCACACCTGGCAGTGCTCAGGGGTTACTCCTGGCTGTCTGCTCAGAAATAGCTCCTGGCAGGCACAGGGGACCATATGGGACACCGGGATTCGAACCAACCACCTTTGGTCCTGGATTGGCTGCTTGCAAGGCAAACGCCACTGTGCTATCTCTCCGGGCCCCATGCTGGCTTTTTCTAAAGGTTATAAAAAGCAAACAAACGGGCCCGGAGAGCTAGCACAATGGCATTTGCTTTGCAAGCAGCCAATCCAGGACCAAAGGTGTCCCATATGGTTCCCCGTGCCTGCCAGGAGCTGTTTCTGAGCAGACAGCCAGGAGTAACCCTTGAGCACTGCCAGTGTGGCCCAAAATCCAAAAAAAAAAAAAAAAAAAAAAAAGCAAACAACACACAAACACGCATGCATGCACTACCACCACCCAAACCAAACTAGCTATGCATTTGGATGGGAGACGAAAATACAGGGATAAGGCATTTGCCTGGCATGTGGCTGACGCTGGTTCATCCCCTACACCTACTATCTGGTGTGGCTCAATCCCTGCTCCAACCCCATCTCTTAAAAGGCTTTTTTATTTTTGCTGCCTTACATATGTCATTGCTTTGCCCTGGAACCTTTTTCTGTTCTCCCATCCACATTTGGATACAAACAGCCAGGATGGAGAGAATCTGTTCAGCAAGTTAGGGGCTCCCATTTTTTTTTCTTTTGAGGGACTAGTTAATGAAGTTCCTCCATTTCACTCTGTTTTCCATAATATTAACATTTACTTTTTTGTCAGCTGTATTTTAAATTCAAGGGCTTAATTAGTATTTAATTAGCATTTGCTTATGTCCGAAAGTGATGATGGATACTGTGAAAGAATATTAGATATCTTGATACCTCATATGGTCCCCTGAGTCCCATCAGGAGTGATCACTAAATCCTGAGCACTGTTAGTGTGAGCCCCTCTGACCCCCAAAGGAAGGTTGTTTCTGCTCATCTTAGCAAAATTGGGAAAAAAAAGCAGTATTTTGTCAACAAAATAAATTCAACATCTAAAATCAACATTAAAATCTTGTTATCCTTCCTCCTTTCCTTCCTTCCCTCTTTTTGCAGGGAGGTGGCTACACCTGGCTTACTCCTTAGGGCATACTTGGGGACTTGGGGACCATATGGAGTATCAGGAATGGAATTCACTGCTGCATGTAAGGCAAGTGCTTTACCCACTGTACTCTTTCCAGCCCTTGCCCTAGGATTTTATTCCTTGCATATATATTATAATGCACTATATTGCTATCAAACTTCAAATCATACTATACTCACAATAGTTGTTTTACATTCTATTTCAGAATTTATTCATAAACATTCCTAGAAAACATTTTTCATTGAAGTGAAGAGGTTCAGGACAAAATCCCCCAAATGTGCTATTTTAATATGTGAATTATTTTGAGGCAAAGGCAATTAAGAACCAGGAGATGTGAGGGGTAAGTTTTCACATCTCCATAGCCTCAAAGAATTGAATTAGGGTTCTTGCTAGGAATGTGGTTATTACCATAAATAAATTTTTATAACATGCATGTATGTTATGACACACTCCTGGGCTGTAGGGATATTACAGGGATTAAAACACTTGCCTTGAATAAGAGAATTTTTCCTTACTTATAGTGACTATTTTTAATAGCTACCATAAATAATCTGTTCCTTTCTTTTGTTAGGAAGTTTAATTATTTTGGATTTTGGCATCTAAAACACAACAGTGATGTACATCTTGATATTTATATCTTCGTATATAATTCCAATATTTGACTTAGAAAACTATATTCTAGTCCTTACCAATAGTCAGCGTTATTTTTTGGAAAGTGAGGATTGTTATTTTGGGCCACAGCCAGTGGTACTAATTGCTTACTCCTGGCTCTGTGCTCAGGAATCACTCGTAGGGGTACTCAGGGGAACATATGGAACCAGGGTTGTTGACTCTGTGCAAGGCAAGTGCCTTAGCCTGTGGTCATCTCTTTGGCTCCTGAATCCATGTAATTTTTTTTATTATTTTCTAAGAGTACTTTTCATTCATTACATTACATTCATAGCTTAAAGAATATTATTTGTCAGTTTTGCTTAAATCTCCTGATACGTTATTAAATGTTCTAAAATGTCGGAAATACTATGGTGTCTTTCTAAAAGTAGCCTCTCCCCGAAAAGAGTCAATGGTTATGAAGAAAAGTAAGAAGCAGCTACAATAGTGGAAATCTTTTAGACTAGAGTGGTGGTACACAACTTGGTTCATTTACTTATAATAAATAAATCACGGGCCCGGAGAGACAGCACAGCGGTGTTTGCCTTGCAAGCAGCCGATCCAGGACCAAAGGTGGTTGGTTCGAATCCCGGTGTCCCATATGGTCCCCTGTGCCTGCCAGGAGCTATTTCTGAGCAGACAGCCAGGAGTAACCCCTGAGCACTGCCGGGTGTGACCCAAAAACCAAAAATAAATAAATAAATAAATAAATAAATAAATCACTCAATTGTACAACTGAAGTGGATGGATTTAAAGGTAAGCGTGTCAAACCACTTGTATGTTTTCTTTGCTTTTGGCCACACCTAGAGCTGCTCAGCAGTTATTTTTAGCTCTATGATCTGGATGTGGCCTTTGAGTTTGCTCTGAGTTAACCATGCTGTTGATAATTTTATATTTTTCACATTCTTTTCTGTATCATTTATGGACCATTTTTCTAAAATATAAATGTTTAATATTACATATTTAATTTTATAGGTAGTTCTCTTATTTAAGTTTCAGTTTTCCCATGTCACTTACTAATCTTTAACATGTTCCAGTGGCTGCGTAAGCTTTCCATAATCTAACTCTTCTCCCAAGTCACTAGATATTTGGTTATTATTATAAATACACTACAAGGAAAATGTTTGCTTTATTTTGGGGCCACACCTAGTTATGTTCAGGGCTTACTCCTGGTGGTGCTCAGGAGACCATATGAGTCCCCGGGGTTGAACCCTGTGCAAGGCCAAGGTCAAACCTGCTGTATTCCCAGAGGTAAGATGCTTGAATATACATTTTGGGCCAAATTTTACACAATTATTTTAAACTTGATGGTTAGAGGTAGGATTTTTTGTTTTTTGTTT
Organism: Suncus etruscus; assembly: GCF_024139225.1. NCBI lineage: Eukaryota > Metazoa > Chordata > Mammalia > Eulipotyphla > Soricidae > Suncus > Suncus etruscus. The sequence continues at coordinate 50,849,995 of NC_064857.1, forward strand.
TTTGTTTGTTTGTTTGTTTTTGGACCACACCCGGCGGTGCTCAGGGATTACTCCTGGCTGTCTGTTCAGAAATAGCTCCTGGCAAGCACGGGGGACCATGTGGGACACCAGGATTCGAACCAACCACCTTCGGTCCTGGATCGGCTGCTTGCAAGGCAAATGCCGCTGTGCTATCTCTCCGGGCCCAAGATTTTTTTTTTAGGATAATTTTTAGACAGGAGGAGGAAGAAGAGGAGGAGGAAAAGGAGATGGTGGTGGTGGAGTGTGTGTGTGAGATTGTCTAACAATTTTTAGACAGGAGGAGGAAGAAGATGAGGAGGAGAAAAAGGAGATGGTGGTGGTGGAGTGTGTGTGTGTGTGTGTGTGTGTGTATGAGATTGTCTAACAAGGCCAGGCCTTCCACATCAACCCGGTTCATCTCTGGTACCGCCCCAAAACCAAAATAATAAGTTGACCTGTACTTTTCATATCAGACAATCGTCCTAAAGTGTCTGTGGACCAGGCCTGGTGGTGCTCCTTGCTCACTCCCAGCTCTGTCCTCAGGTCTCTCAAGTCTCTCCTGATACTCCCGTGGGGAAACCCTAGGTGGCCTCAACTCGAGTCTCAGGCTTATCTCTCCGGACCCTTTTAGTCTATATACCCTCGGCGTTAAATCTATAGCGCTGCCTTTAGTCCGGGTGCAAACATCCTAGATGGGTCCCAGGGGCGCAGGGCCTCTCTCGGGGTACTGGGAACTCCCCAGAACGGGTTGGGTCGTGTGTGTGGGCCTTTTTCGAGCCGCTCTGCTGGAGCCAGACTGGAGTTTGGGCATAGCCACCAGCCTCCTCCCCAGCCCCTCAAGGCCCAGAGTGCCCAGGGTGGGTCTGACTCCTGCACCCAGAATACAGGAGCCACCCGCGTGTGTTTGGGAGTATTTGTGTGTGCGTGACTGCATAATGTGTTTGTGTTTCTGTGTGCAAGAATGCATACTGTGTGCGTGTGTGTTTGTGAGCGTTTGTGCGTGTGCATGAATGCATGATGTTTGTGTGTTTGTGTGTGTTTGTGTTTCTGTGTGCAAGAATGCATACAGTGAGTTTTCTGCCCAAGACAGCCAAGATGCCATCCAACACAATCTCCAGGACCCAAACCGGATAAGGGCCCCACCCAATAATGTGGAGCCAGAGTACCTACTAACCCAGGAACCTTAGCACAGCACATAGTAAAAACCACCATACAAGTGTTACAATGGGGAAACAATGCATGACAACACCACGCATAGAGAATGAAGATGACCTGAAAAGTCTCTCAGATAAGGAGTTTAGAGTATTACTCTGGAGGATGCTCAAAGAACTCAAAGCAAGCATAGATCGAGCTGAACAGACCACATTGATAGAACTCAGAAAACTCCAAACTCAAACAACAGGTCTGAAAAACTCAGTAGATAAAATGAAGACCTCAATGGAAAGCCTTTCCAAGGCTGAGGATGGGGGCAGTGACCCAGAGGATGAGATGCAGAACAACTCCATACAGCAGAAGAGATTGGAAAAGAACCTTAAAGCAAATGATCAGACAATGGAAAAACTACTTAAAGAATGTGAAAATAGAAGAAACTCAACAGAAACAACATAGGGGAGTCCCAGAGACTCAGGAAGAGAATATTAAGAAGAGCTGGAGGAAGTGTGAGAAGAGGGAGAGGAAGAGGAGGAGGAGGAAGAAGAAGAAAAAGAAGAGGAGGAAGAAGAAGAAAAAGAAGAGAAGGAGGAATAAAAAGGAAAAGGGAAGAAGAGGAAGAAGAAAAAGAAGTGTAGGAGGAAGAAAAGGAGGAAGAGGAAGAAGAAAAAAGAGAAAAGACAAGAAAAAAGGGAAAGAAAAGGAGGAAGAAAATGAAGGAGAAAGAAAAAAGAGAAAGAAGTAGAAGAGGAGGAAGAATAAGAGAAAGAAGAAAAAGAAGGAAAAAAGGAAAATAGACTGAAGATTTATTTTTAATTTCGTTTCTTATAATAGTGGTTTTTTTTTAAGCACCGTGATTATAAACATGTCTGTAGTTGGGTTTCGGTTAAAAAGAAATAGAATTAGGGACCAGAGAGATGGCATGGAGGTAAGGTGCGTTTGCCTTGCAAGCAGGAGGACGGTGGTTCGAATCCCGGCGTCCCATAAGGTCCCCCGAGCCTGCCAGGAGCGACTTTTGAGCACGGAGCCAGGAGTGACCCCTGAACGCTACCGGGTGTGCCCCGAAAAAACAAAACAAGACAAAACAAAAAGTGCGCACTGTGTCCGTGACTGCATAACGAGTCCCTCGCCCTCTCCGGCCTCCCCGGCCCGGCCAGGCTCGAGGCCCGCAGCCGGCCCCGCCCGGTCCCGCTCGGCCAGGCCCTCCCCCTCCCAGGCGGGTTGGGTTGGGTTCGGTTCGGACCCGCGGCCACGCACCTGCCAGGGACAAGGCGGCGGCGGCGGCGGCGGCGGCGTTCCGGTCGTCGGGTGGTCGGGCGTCCAGTCCTCCCCGCGGCTGCTCCGAGTCCGGTCGCGACAGCCGCCCGGCGCTTCCGCACTGCGGGCCGAACCCCGAGCCCGAACCGACTCCGCCCGACTCCGCCCTGGGCAACCCCAGCCGCGCCCGCCGGAACCTCGAGCCGAGTCCACGCCCGCCGGGCCTGCCCGGTGGGACTTCGGAGCGCACAGCCAGGAGGAACGCTTGAGCGTCGAAATGAAATGAAATGAAATGAAATGCAAAATTAAATTAAATTAATAAATAAAATAAAATAAAATAAATAAAATAAAATGAATAAAAAATAAAATAAATGAAATGAAATGAAATAAATAAAATAAATGAAATGAAACGAAATAAAATGAAATAAATAAAATAAATAAATTAATAAAATAAAATAAAATAATACAATGCAATACAATACAAAAAATAAAATAAAATAAAACAATAAAATAAAAATTGAAGATATTTTGCGTTCTTGGGAGAGATAAGAAGTGGGATATCCTATGAAAGCGCCACTTTCTTTGGGAGTGGGACGGTCCACACCAGGAACTCAGAGGGCCTCATCCTGGCTCTGTGCTCAGGAATGACTCCAGACAATGCTCCTACCAGGCTCCTGACAGGTATAGCCTTAGGCCAGGCTGCCTTGGCTGAACATGTGGTCATCTACATAGAAAGCAAGTACAGTGCCTTCCTTTCTGTGCTATCTCTCCAAGCCTCTATTCTTAATTTTTATTATTTTATTTTATTTTTTGGTTTTGGGGTCAAAACACTCGGTGACACTCAGGGGTAACTCCTGGCTATGCACTCAGAAATTTCTCCTGGCTTCGGGGACAATATGGGACGCCGGAGGATAGAACCGCAGTCCATCCTAGGTTAGCGCCTACAAGGCAGACACTCTACCGCTTGTGCCACTGCTCCGGCCCCTATTCTTACTTTTTAAAGATGTTCAATATTGTTTTGCATGGAAGTTAAGCCAGACTTTTCCACCTTCTGCGAGTGAGAGTTTTTTTCTCACACATTACCCCCAGCACTGGCTATTTTCAGTCTATTTGATTTATTCTATTCACAATGCTATGAGCTAGTATTTCATTGCTACTTTTCATTTCCCTGATGACAAGTCAAATTAACAAAGGATGTGAGATAGAAATAGGAAATTATTAAGTTGGGGCCAGACAGATAGCATGCCTTGCATGTAGAAGGACGGTGGTTCGAATCCCGACATCCCATATGGTCCCTCGAGCCTGCCAGGAGCAATTTCTGAGCGTAGAGCCAGGAGGAACCTCTGAGCACTGCCGGGTGTAACCTCCCAAAAAAGAAAATTATTAAGTTATTATAGAAAGAATAAAAGAGGACACCAAGAAATTAAAAAAAATTTCATATGCATAGATTGGAAGAATGAGTATTGTTTAAAATGAAAATCCTTCCTGAAGTATTACTCAAATTTAGTGGGTTTTTTGGTTGTTGTTTTAGTTAAAACACATTCTTTTTTATTTTTTATTTTTTTGGTTTTTGGGTAACACCCGGCAGCGCTCAGGGGTTACTCCTGGCTCTACGCTCAGAAATCGCTCCTGGCAGGCTCAGGGGACCCTATGGAATGCCAGGATTTGAACCACAACCTTCTGATTGCAAGGCAAACGCCTTACCTCCATGCTATCTCTCCGGCCCCTAAAACACATTCTTCAAGGATTTAGAACAAATACTACAATAACTTGCAGGGAATAAGACTTCCAGAATAGCCAAAGATTTTCCAAGAAAAAGAAAATAAGTAGCATTCCCTAGGTTTGTTGTTGTTTTGCTTTGTTTTTGGGTCACATGCAGCAGTGCTCAGGGTTACTCCTGTCTCTACGCTCAGAAAGCTGGCTCTACGCTCAGAAATCGCTCCTGCCAAGCTCGGGGGACTATATGGGAATGCCAGGATTCTAACCACTGTCCTTCTGCATGCAAGGCAAATGCCCTACCTACATGCTATCTCTCCAGCCCCAGCACTCCCTAGTTTTATTTTATTTAGTAACCACAAAATTAAAAATTATTTATGATTGGGTTTCAGGCATTCAATGTTTTGACACCAAACCTTCTGCTTCCCTCAATCAATGCCTCCCATTACCTGCAAGGAATTACCTGCAAAAGGCTCTTTTTCTCTCTTTCATGTATGTTTGAAACCTATCAACAACGGTACTGTAAACCATAGTACAAATACATACATACACATATACAATGTATTTATATATTAACTTCCTGGTTTTAAATTATACTATAAAACTATATCAATTAAAACAAAAGAAAGAACTTAAAAAATGGTTGTAGAGATCATACAATGAGTAAAGCACTTGTCTTGCACTCAGTGATCCCCTAGCAACCCATTTGACCCTTAGAGTCCCTCTGAAGTAATCCATTACTGCAGAACCAGAAAAAGACCTGAGCACATCCAGGTGTGGTCCAAACTAAAAAAAATTAAATCTATAGTAATCAAAAATGGTTTGATACTGGTTAGAGATAGACTCTCAGACCAACAGAATATAAATCAGAAGCAGAAACTAATGAATATTAATTTATATAGACAGCTTAATTTGTGACCAAAGAACTGAATATATGAAGTGGGACAAGAAAACTCTTTTAGGGGTTGGAGAGATACCATGGAAGTAAGGCGTTTGCCTTGCATGGAGAAGAATGGTAGTTCAAATCCCGGCATCCCATATGGTCCCCCAAGTCTTCCAGGAGCGATTTCTGAACATAGAGCCAGGAGTAACCCTTGAGCGCTACCAGGTATGACCCAAAAACACACACAAAAAACAAACACAAAAACAAAACAAAATGGGCCCGGAAAGATAGCACAGCGGTGTTTGCCTTGCAAGCAGCCGATCCAGGACCAAAGGTGGTTGGTTCGAATCCCGGTGTCCCATATGGTCCCCCGTGCCTGCAGGAGCTATTTATGAGCAGACAGCCAGGAGTAACCCCTGAGCACCGCTGGGTGTGGCCCCAAAACCAAACCAAACCAAACCAAACCAAAAAAAGAGAACCCTTTTAAGCAAATGGTTGTTGGAAAAATTGGAAACCCGATTGCAAAAGGAAGGAAGGAAGGAAGGAAGGAAAGAAGGAAGGAAGGAAGGAAGGAAGGAAGGAAGGAAGGAAGGAATTCATATCATATCATACATCATACAAAATTATATCACACATCATACAAAATGGATGGAAGACCATAGGACTTGATTAGAATCTATAAAAAGCATTGAGGAAAACAGAGGCAGAGCTCAGCAGACTAAAGACCTCTAAGGTATCTTTAGTTATTTGACTCTTTTGGCAAAGGCAACAAAACAAAAGTTAACAAATGAGACAACATAAAACTAAAGCAGTCACAAAGCTGAAATACGCACAAAAAAATGACCCATTAAAATGGGAGAGGAGATGAACACTTACCAAAAGAGGATAAGTGAATGGTATGTAAAAGTGTTCATTTTGCTACTGGAATATTGTATTTTTTCTTCTTTTCTCAAAATATGGAACGCTTCACGAATTTGCATGTCATCCTTGCACAGGAGCCATGTTAATCTTCTCTGTATTCTTCCAACTTTAGTATATGTGCTGCCGAAGCGAGCATATTGTATGTTTTAACCCAGGGATCCCCAAACTTTTTAAACAGGGGACCAGTTCATTGTCCCTCAGGCCACTGCTGATCCAGCCTATAGTTTGAAAGAAAAACTATAAACAAATTCCTAAGCACACTACACATATCTGATTTTGAAGCTTAAAAAGGGAATAAATACAATATTTAAAGTGAAGAACAAGTAAAGTTAAATGAACAACTTGCCAGTATTTCAGTGAGAACTATGAGCCTGCTTTTGGTGGACCTGTTTGAGAACCCTGCTGGAGAATGAGAGAAGTCGAGAGACAGAGAGGAGGTGTGATCTGGTGATGGGACTATTGAATTATTCCCTACTCTGTATTCTTCTCCCACCCTTGGGTGTGGCCTGGTTCCTGTCATTAAAAGCAGGGGTCTGAGGAAGGCAAATGCTCATTCTTCTGGCTTCCTCCACTTAGCTGCTTTCCTTCTTAGGAGCAGAAACTTGTACGGTAGGATTCCTGGCTTGAGTGCTGGATTTCTGGAACCCGTTCTTGTACCTTTGCACTGTGTGGATTATTTCCCATGTCAATATTTGCTTCCAGACCTGTGTCTCACCAGATTTATTTTTGCACCAAGTACAAAACTGCTGAGTGTGACCCAAAAAACTCTCATTGTTTTGGAGCCCTGGACTCCACTAGCAGTGTAGTGTATATACAGAATGGAATACTGTGCAGCTGTAAGGAATGACAAAATCATGTGATTTTCTGCAGCCTGGTTGATACTGCAAGATATCACGTTAAGTGAAGAAGGACGAACAAAAGAAGAACAAACAAAAAGAAGCATGATCACATTTATCTGTGGCATATGGAATAATGGAATGAGGAATAGCAAGAGCATTCTTGACCCTAGAGTGAAGTAAGAGGGACAGGGAAGAAAAGAAATTCATGGAGGATGGGAAGTAACAGGGGCCAGGGGTCAAGGACTTCAGGTACATCCTTGGTATAGAAGTGTGGTATATGTATATATGTAAACCACAGATCCAACATCACTGACAGTATGAGAGCTAAACTATGACAACCAAACTTTAAAATGTGCCTGTCAAGATGGCAGGCTGGGGGTGGGAGGGAAGCGGACACTGGTGGGTGGTGGGGTTGGTGCTGAAACACTATATGCCTGTAATTCATTCATTAGTAATTTAAATCATGGTGTGTGTGTGTGTGTGTGTGTTTATTTTTTTGATCACACCCAGTGGTGCTCAGGTTACTCCTGCTCGGCTCTCAGAAGCCGATCCTGGCACGCTCAGGGGACCATATGGGATGCCAGGATTCGAGTTAGGGTCCATCCTGTGTTGGCCACGTGCAAGGTAAACGTCTTACCACTGGAATACTATGCAGTCAGTGGAGTGATGGAATTGTACAATCACTGCAACTTGAAAGGAACTAGAGCATCTCATGTTAAGTGTAGATAAGCAATTGCCGTGGGACTGTGGACGTGCTTTATTTTTCTTGGCGAAACTCTCCCTGCCAGGCTCTCTGTGTTGCTGACCTTGTAAGTCTGTTTGAGCCTGTCCTCTCTCTAGTGGGACGTTTCCCTTTTAAGCCTGAACGTTACTCATGGTACTGCCCATATCTTAGGGCCTACATGTAGGAATGATTTCCCACAGACTTGGTACTAGGCAAATGCCTTGCCCACTGTACTTTCTTGTTCTCTAGAAGTCTGAACCTAATGCTACTGTAAGTAAAGGACTCAAACTACAATAATTAAAATTTTAAAATGTGTTTTTCAGAACCAGAATGATAGTACAGCAGAAAGGGCACCTAGCTGACTTGGGTTTGATTTTCAGAATCCCATATGGTCCCCCAAGCATCACTAGTACTAATTCCTGAATACAGAACCATGAGTAACCCCTGAACATCATTGGGTGTGGACCCCAAACAAACAAAAATTTGTATTTCTCATGAAGTCAGGTAGAGAGGGGTGTATAAGGGAACATGGGAACATTGGTTCAGGGATATATATGGTCACTGACATTGGTGAGATTGTATCTGAAACTTTATTGTCAACAACTTTGTAAATTACATTGCTCAAATAATTTATTTTTGTTTTTGGGCCACAACCAGCAGCGCTCAGGGGTTACTCCTGTCTCTGGGCTCAGATATCACTCCTGGTAGGCTTGGTGGACCATATGGGATGCCAGGAATTGAAGGGGTTCATTCCGGGTCACTCACATGCTAGGCAAATGCCCTGCTGCTGTGCTATTTCTTCGGTCCCTGTTCAAATAAATTTTAAAAATTAATATATCTGCCATTTCAGTGAATTAAAGACTCAAGATTCATTGAAGGTAAAGTAATGAGAGATCAAATTTCCTCAAATATTGCTTGGTACAGGCAGATGGATAGGGAGTGGCTTTATTAATGTGTTTTAAGGAAGAAATAATACCATGATATGATTAAAGAAAGCCATCACGTTACCAGCCCTGAAGTAGCTTGAAGGCATGAAGATACTAAGCAAACAGAAACTGAGGTGACATCCACAGAAGGGGGAACTCCCTTAGAAAAAGAGAAGCTCCAAGACAATCCTGGTAAAGCATATTAGACACTGAAGCTCTTCCCTTTGGCCATAACCTTGCAATAAGGCCTCAGGTGAAAGCATTTGGCTAAAGCCCTCCTATGAAACCAGTTTTATAAAGGTAATTAGGACACTAGAGATTTGCCTACTCTTCAATCTGAGATGTGCACACTTGGCTTTTTCCTGTCAGGAGAAGCTTGTGCTCTCTCTTGAATCTATCCCCTCTCTCTTGCCCTTTAACCTCTTCTGCCTTCTAAATTTCTCTGAATAATACTATTTTGTTTCAATGTTTACATGTTCCTAAAATTCTTTTCTGCAAGGTAGGGTGACATTCCTAAAAAACCTGGGTGGAGGTGTGAGAACTGATTTTCCTTTATTATGTGAAGAGCACTTACCCACAGTTCCTGAGTTCAGTTGTTCACAGCCCAAGTTCACAGTTCCATGAGAACATGGATGTAGGAACCAGTTTCTGTGCCATGTAGACCTTGTCGACTTTAGGCTGAGCTTGATGGCTGATTAGAGGGGTTGGGGGATGACAGCATCTGCGGAGATGTTTGTAGCTGACTTGACCACTTTGTCCCACCACAGGGACTTTCTGGGGGTCAAGAATGGTTGAACAGGGGCTGGAGAGACAGCATGGAGATAAGACATTTGCCTTGCATGTAAAAGGACGATGGTTCAGATCCCGGCATTCCATAGGGTCCCCTGAGCCTGCCAGGAGCGATTTCTGAACGTAGAGCCAGGTGTAACCCCTGAGCGCTGCCAGGTGTGACCCAAAAACCAAAAAAAATAAAAAGAAAAAAAAAAAGAACGGTTGAACAGAGAAGTAGAAGAATACTTTTCTTCAGGCTTCTTCCCTTGAACCCCTCTCAAGACACATAAAAAACTGAATAAAAAAAAGAAAAGATACAGAAGGGGTATTCATTTGATACCAGACTCTAGTATTTATTACCCAGGAACTGAACACAAATTTAACTGCACCCGCTATTTCATCATTACCACTTTACAGGCTTGTGAGAGACCAATTTTTGAGGCAGGAGATAGAGTATAGAGGTACAAAATACTTGCTTTGCAGATGGCTGTGTCAATTCTGACCCTCAATGCCATATAGTCTCCTAAAGGCCATCAGGAGCTCTAACCCCCAAGCACAGTCCTGAGGGTAGCCCTGTCTCATGATAGTTTATGGTTCCCAACCCCTTTCGCCCCCAAGAGTCAACTTAGGTGATGTCAACAAAAGGGATATAATGGAGAACCCCAAGTGCCATCCTTCCAAAAACATTTTTTTTTTGGTTTTTGGGCCACACCCGTTTGACGCTCAGGGGTTACTCCTGGCTATGTGCTCAGAAATCGCCCCTGGCTTGGGTTGACCATATGGGACACCGGGGGATCAAACCTCGGTCCATCTGCTTGCAAGGCAGACACCTTACCTCTAGCACCATCTTCCCGGTCCCCCAAAAACATTTTTAAGGGGCCGGAGTGATAGCATAACAGCAGGGTGTTTGCCTTACAATCAAGCCCCAACATCCCATATGATCCCCCCACCTGCCAAGAGCGATTTCTGAGTGCAGAGCCAGGAATAACCCCTGAGCACTGCCAGGTGTGGCCCCAAAACCAGAAACCAAAACCAAACCAAACCAAACAAACAAACAAAAAAAAAATCCCAAGAAATAAAAAAGCTATATATTAAAAAAAAATTTTTTTAAACTCCTCCAAATTGTCAGAAACCTCTTTATTGGAACTTAGAAGAGAGAGAAGAATTTAGTCAGTAAGCAAATGAGTAATCAGGAGAAAGGCTCCAGAAACCAGGAAGCAGATCTTTTTTTCTGCCTTTTTTTTGGGGGGGGGTCGGGGGTGAACCACAGTCAGTGACACTTGGGTTTACCCCTGGCTATGTGCTCAGAGGGTGGGTGGGAGGTATCGATGGTGGGAAGGGGTGAAGGGGTGAAGGGGGGTGTTCTGATTATGACTGAAACCTAACTACAATCATGCTTGTAATCATAGTGTTTAAAACACACACACACACACACTCACACACACACACACACACACACACATTAATAATAAAAGAAAAAGAAATCACTCCTGGCTTGGGGGACCATACGGGACACTCAGGTCTGTCTTGGGTCAGCCCGTGCAAGGAAGCAGATCTTTCTGGTGCTTTAAATTTGCTTTCAGTTTCACTTCCCTTGCCAGCCACTTCCAGAATGGAAAGAAAGCTCTTGGTTGTGTTTGTCTGTTTTGACTTACCTGGGATTCTTTGAAGAACTGATGCTTGTTTTCCCTCACTGAACCACTGAAGCAACTTTTGGCTGGAGAGATAGCACAGAGGTAGGGCGTTTGTCTTGCACACAGCCCATCCAGGACAGACAGTAGTTCAAATCCCAGCATCCCATATGGTCCCCTGTGCCTGCCAGGAGCGATTTCTGAGCGCAGAGCTAGGAGTAACCTCTGAGTGCTTCTGGTTGTGACCCAAAAACCAAACCAAACAAATAAAAAAAAGAAAGGCAGCAACTTTAAAGACCCTCTTTGGACTAAAATAATAGCAGGAACCAAGCCTGTTGCCATGTTTGTACATGCCAGCTCCATAGACTTACTCTTTCCTTTCTTTTTTTTATTATTTGTTTTTATTTATTTTTTATTAAACACCTTGATTACATACATGATAGTGTTCGGGTTTCAGTCATGTAAAGAACACCACCCATCACCAGTGCAACATTCCCATCACCAATGTCCCAAATCTCCCTCCTCCCCACCCGACCTCCGCCTGTACTCTAGACAGGCTTTCCATTTCCCTCATACATTCTCATTATTAGGACAGTTCAAAATGTAGTTATTTCTCTAACTCTTTCTCATCACTCTTCGTGGTGAGCTTCCTGAGGTGAGCTGGAACTTCCAGCTCCTTTCACTTTTGTGTCTGAAAATTATAATTGCAAGAATATCTTTCTTTTTTTTTTTTTTTTTTTTTTTTTTTTTTTTTGGTTTTTTGGTTTTTGGGTCACACCCGGCGGTGCTCAGGGATTACTCCTGGCTGTCTACTCAGAAATAGCTCCTGGCAGGCACGGGGGACCATATGGGACACCGGGATTCGAACCAACCACCTTTGGTCCTGGATCGGCTGCTTGCAAGGCAAACGCCGCTGTGCTGTCTCTCCGGGCCCTATCTTTCATTTTTTTTAAAACCCATAGATGAGTGAGACCATTCTGTGTGTTTCTCTCTCTCTCTGACTTATTTCACTAAGCATAGTAGATTCCGTGTACATCCATGTATAGGAAAATTTCATGACTTCATCTCTCCTGACAGCTGCATAAGATTACATTGTGTATATGTACCACAGTTTCTTTAGCCATTCGTCTGTTGAAGGGCATCTTGGTTGTTCCCAGAGCCTGGCTATTGTGAATAGTGCTGCAATGAATATAGGTGTAAGGAAGGGGTTTTTGTATTGTATTTTTGTGTTCCTAGGGTATATTCCTAGGAGTGGTTTAGCTGGATTGTATGGGAGCTCGATTTCCAGTTTTTGGAGGAATCTCCATATCGCTTTCCATAAAGGTTGAACTAGACGGCATTCCCACCAGCAGTGGATAAGAGTTCCTTTCTCTCCACATCCCCGCCAACACTGTTTATTCTCATTCTTTGTGATGTGTGCCATTCTCTGTGATGTGAGGTGGTATCTCATCATCGTTGTTTTGATTTGCATCTCCCTGATGATTAGTGATGTGGAGCATTTTTTCATGTGTCCTTTGGCCATTTGTATTTCTTCTTTGTCAAAGTGTCTGTCCAGTTCTTCTCCCCGTTTTTTGATGGGATTAGATGTTTTTTTTCTTGTAAAGTTCTGTCAGTGCCTTGTATATTTTGGAGATTAGCCCCTTATCTGTTGGGTATTGGGTGAATAGTTTCTCCCACTCAGTGGGTGGCTCTTGTATCCTGGGCACTATTTCCTTTGAGGTGCAGAAGCTTCTCAGCTTAATAGAGTCCCATCTGTTAATCTCTGCTTTCACTTGCTTAGAGAGTGCAGTTTCCTCCTTGAAGATGCCTGTAGTCTCAATGTCCTGGAGTGTTTTGCCTATGTGTTGTTCTATATATCTTATGGTTTTGGGTCTGATATCGAGGTCTTTAATCCATTTGGATTTTACCTTAGTACATGATGTTAGCTGGGGGTCTAAGTTCAATTTTTTGCAAGTGGCTAGCCAGTTGTGCCAACACCACTTGTTGAAGAGGCTTTCCCTGCTCCATTTAGGATTTCCTGCTCCTTTATCGAAAATTAGGTGATTGTATGTCTGGGGAACATTTTCTGAGTATTCAAGCCTATTCCACTGATCTGAGGTCCTGTCCTTATTCCAATACCAGACTTACTCTTTTCTTGAAAGAGATGCTATGAAAAATCATGGGTACACTAGCCAGGCAGTTGAAAACTGGCAATCTCGGGAGGGAAGGGCGGGCAAAGCCCCAGCCCTGCCGAAGCCACCCCTGCTGAGTCCACCACCCATAATTGCCACTTTGAATATGGCCCTGCTTTCCCACTCCTCTACAATTCTCTGCAGAGAATTTGACCAAACTTCAGGTATGCAGTATTTTGGCTGATGACACCAGGGCTTTTGAGGAGTGCGAACCCTCCCCCTACATTCTACTTCCAGGAGACCTGGCAGCAGAGAACAAACACCACAAAAGTCACAGTATTAGTAATAGTGCTTTGAACTCCTGGTCTTTACAGCCACATCTGAGGCTGTGGGACAAGATGCTGTCATCTCCTTTTTTTTTTTTTTTTTTTTTTTTTTGCTGTTTTTGAGCAGCATCCAGCGGTGCTCAGGAGTTACTCCTGGCTTTAAGTTCAGAAATCGCTTCTGGCAGGCTCTGGGGACCATTTGGGAAACTGAAGATGGAACTAGGTTTGGTCCTGGGTTAGCTGTGTGCAAGCAAATGCCCTCAGAACTCACTAATTTAGATACCAATGTGTAGCTGAGGTCACTTAATGTTCTGGAAACAAATAAAATAATGGTGTCACCTAGTAACAAGGGATTACTAAACCTTCTTCCAATGTCTCAATAACCTCACTGGAGTTCCAATAATTTTCACAAATTTGTTTGTTGCTGTATTTCTTTTTATTATTTTTTCTATCTTTTCTTACTTTTTTTCTTTCTATTTTTTGAAAAAAAATTTTGTTCTCACTTATCTGGAAACAAATGTATTATGGTCAACTATGTCAACTGTGTGATGCATGTTCTTTACATAAACTAAGTAAAATAATAATAACAGAGCAAACAGTAAAAGTTTCAAGGTCTTAGAGGTAAAGCATGATAGGAAATGCCAGGAGTGAGACTTTTAATTTTGTTTTTGTTTTTGAGTCACACCTGGCAGCGCTCAGGGGCCATTCCTAACTCTATGCTCAGAAATCACCCCAGCAGGCTCGGGGGACCATCTGGATGCCGGGATTCAAACTACTGTCCTTCTGCATTTAAGGCAAACACCTTTTCTCCATGCTGTCTCTCCGGCCCCATTAAATTTTTTTAAATTTAATTTGGCATATTGAATATTGTCTTTTTTTTTGTTTTTTTTTTGGGTTTTTTTTTATTATTTTTTATTTTATTTTATTTTATTTTTGGTTTTTTGGGCCACACCCGTTTGATGCTCAGGGGTTACTCCTGGCTATGTGCTCAGAAATCGCCCCTGGCTTGGGGGGACCATATGGGACGCCAGGGGATCGAACCGTGGTCCTTCCTTGGCTAGCGCTTGCAAGGCAGACACCTTACCTCCAGCGCCACCTACCCGGCCCCTATTTTTTATTTTTTATTTTTATTTTTTTGGTTTTTTGGGCCACACCGGTGGTGCCCAGGGGTTACTTCTGGCTGTCTGCTCAGAAGTAGCTCCTGGCAGGCACGGGGGACCATATGAGACACCAGGATTCAAACCAACCACCATAAGTCCTGGATCAGCTGCTTGCAAGGCAAACACCACTGTGCTATCTCTCCGGCCCCTGAATATTGTCTTAATAAAAGTTTTTTAATCATTTCTAAATTGTAGGCATGGTGATTTCTGATATTGATAATGACAGGGTTTCATGCATATGATATTCTAGCACTACATTCTCCACCAGAGGGTCTACTTCCTCCATTTTCCATGTCTACCTGCACCCTCATTCCCCTCATCCTGCCCACCTCACTTGAGAATGACTTTTTGGAGTTACTCTAGGCCCTGCACTCAGAAATCACTTCTGGCAGGCTTGGGGGACAATATGGGATGCCAGGGATTGACCTGGGTCAGCCGCATACAAAGCAAATGCCCTATCCTCTGTTCTATCGCTTCAGACTTGATAGTGAGACTTTTGTATTTGGTTTTAGTTTTGGTTCTGGGCCTAGGTTTTGCCTGGGACTATTCGGGACCACTGGAACCAGGACCTCTTACAGGCAAAACCTGTTCCCCTCAGTCTATTAAGCTCTCTCACCCCAGCAGTAAGTTTTTCATAATATCGTAGTTTCTAGCATTAAGTGTTCAAACACCAATCCAGTTTGACCTTCATTCTACCAATGTCCCTAATTTACCACCCACCACCATAGCCTGCCTCGTTGCAGGCACAAACAAATTTACTTCATATTGTTGCTATAACACAAAGGCAAATAGAATTATTAAAACTTAATCAACAGGGCCAAAGAGATAGTACAGCAGTAGGTAATTTGCCTTGCATGCAGCCAATCCAGGACAGATGGTGGTTTGAATCCCGGCATCTCATATGGTCCCCTGTGCCTACCAGGAGCCATTTCTGAACGCAGAGCCAGGAGTAGCCCCTGAGCATCACAGGGTGTGGTCAAAAAACAAAAACAAAAAATCACCTTAATCAACAAGGGGCCGGAGAGATAGTACAGAGGTAGGGTGTTTGCCTTGCATGCAGTCGATCTAGAAACGACCTTGGTTCAATCCCCAGGGTCCCATATGACCAAGCCAGGAGCGATTTCTGAGCTCATAGCCAGGAGTAACCCCTGAGCGTCACAGGGTGTGGTCCAAAAAGCAATAAACAAAAACAGAAAAAACTTAATCAACAAGGGTCAATTTGGGTCTGAGAGATAGCATGGAGGTAGCGCATTTGCCTTGCATGCAGAAGGACGGTGTTTCGAATCCCGGCATCCCGTATGGTCCCCCGGGGCTGCCAGGAGCGATTTCTGAGCATAGATCCAGGAGGAACCCCTGCGCGCTGCTGGGTGTGACCTAAAAAAACAAACAAACAAACAAAAAACAAAACAAAACAAAACAAAAAACAAGGGTCAATTTGAAATAATTATATCTTCCCATGATATTACTAAAGTTTGTATCTAAGGATTTACTGGTCTGTGTTTAATGTTTGTTAGGCCTTCTGTGTTACTGTTTTAGGCTCTCTGTGCTTGGTAGATTTCTATGTAACCTCCCCACTTACATTTCCTATGATTCTACTGGGTTGACAATACAATGAAATTTTGAGGTATCAAATGGCCAACTATGACTATGCAGTAGTAAAGGATCTACAGATCTGAAACAAATTTGGTGGCTTGGCAGTTTGATAAAGTCATGTTGCAGAGCGGGGTTGTTTTTGTTAGAGGGTGTTTATGTGGCAATGGGCTGCTGTGATTTGGGGCAGAAAGAGAAATCTATCCCCACCTATTCTGAGAAGGTCCCAGCAGTATCAACCTGGACCAGATTACCTGGGAAGAGTCAGGGCCATCGTTTCTTTTGCAGCGTAGTAGAGGAACTGTGATATTTTCCTGCCAGGAAGATGGAGAGTATGGGGACCATATAAATAACTTTTTTTTTTTTTTAGTTTTGTTTTGGGTCACACCCTGCAGTTCTCAGGGTTACTCCTGGCTCTGCACTCAGAAGTTGCTCCTGGCAGGCACGGGGACTATATGGGATGCCAGAATTTGAACCTGTGTTGGCCGTGTGCAAGGCAAATGCCTTACCGCTGTACTCTCTCTGACCCCCACATGAATAACTTGACTGCACAGCTTAAGTAATTGGAAAATGACCAAAAAAAGGAATAAAAAACAGGTAGGAGGAGGAAGGAATCAATAAAACTTAGAGCAAAATGAATGAACTGAAAATAAAAAAAATTCTAAAGATCAATGAAATCAAGAGTTGGTTTTTTTTGAAGAAATAAACACGATTGATAAACTATTAGCAAGACTCAAAAAGAAAGGGAGAGAACCCAGAGATATAGCACAGTGATAGGGCATTTGCCTTGCAGCAGCTGATCCAGGTCAGATGGTGGTTTGAATCCCGGCAACCCCTATGGTCCCTCATGCCTGCCAGGAGCGATTTCTAAGTGTAGAGTCAGAAGTAACCCCTGAGTGCCACCGGGTATGACCCAAAAATAAAATAACAAACAAACAAAAGTTGAAACAGAAATGAAAGGGAAATGTCATAACCAGGGGTGGTGAATAGGATTTTTACCCTCACTCAAAATGGCAAAATGCAATATGTGTTTAATATATTATTGTTAAAATCATATGCTTTTGTATGAGTCTTTGTCTGTTTTGGCAGGTCACTGCGTGGTGTGGCTCTCTGACTCTCACAGTTTAAAATTTTGGCTCTTTGTGTCAAACTTGTTCACCACCCCTGGTCATAACAAACACCACAGAAATTTAAAGGTTAATCAAATTTACTTGGAGAATCTTATGTCACAAAACAAGAGCACCTAGAAGAAATGGATAAATGATTGGACTCCTATAACGTCCCAGGGTTGAACTTGAACAGACGTATAACTATTGAGAAAATGAAAGTGGTAATCAAAAGTTTTCCCAAAACTAAAAAATCAGGCCCAGATGGATTCACTATTGAATTCTTTTAGACCTTTGAAGAGGACCTACTCCAATCCTTTTCAGGCTCATTGAGGACAATGAGAAACAGAAAAAATCCCAGTTTCTGTTATGCTTCCATTATTCTAATACCAAAAGCAGACAGAAACACCACACAAAGAGAACTATAGGCCAATATCCTTGATGAACACAGATAAAAAATCTTCAACAACAAAAAAAAACCTAGCAAAATTGAAAGAGAAAAAACAAAACAAAACAAAAAAACTAGCAAATAGAACCCAGCAATTCATCAAAAAAATTATATATCATGACCAGGTAGGATTCATCAAAGGGATGCAAGGATGTTTTAACATAAGAAAATTAATCAATATAATAAATAATGTTAGTAAAAGAAAAAATAATATGATTAATAATATGATCATACCAATAGATGCAGAGAAAACATTTGACAAGATCTAGCATCCATTCATGATAAAAACTCTTAACAAGATGGGAATTGAAGGAACTTTTCTCAACATAGTCAAAGCCACTTACCACAAACCCATAGCAAATATTATATTCAATGGAAAAAAAAACTAAAAACCTTTTGTTTTTTTGGCTTTTGGGTCACACCCGGCAGTGCTCAGGGGCTATTTCTGGCTCTATGCTCAGAAATTGCTCCTGGCAGGCTTGGGGGACCATTGGGATGCCAGGATTCAAACCACCGTCATTCTGCATGCAAGGCAAACACCCTACTTCCATGCTATCTCTTTGTCCTTTAAAAGCCTTTTTTCTAAGATCTGGCACAGACAAAATTGACCATTCTCACCACTTCTATTCAATTAGATTAAATTAAGAAGCTTCTATACCTCAAGGAAAATGGTAACTAGGATACAATGACTATCCACATAATGGCAGACACTATTCACCCAATACTTATTTGATAAGGAGTTAGTATATAAAAATAAGGCACTGGTAGAGATAACAAGAAAAATAAAACCCTCATCTAAAAACAAGGAGGAAGAGAAGATGAACAGAAACTTCCTCACAGAAGAAACATACATGGACAAACAGCACATAAAAAAAAAGAAGACCATTAATCATCAGGAAGATACAAATCAAAATAACACCACAGAGACTGGCATACATCAAAAATAAAGAGAATAGGGGCCAGAGAAATAGCATGAAGGTAAGGCATTTGCCTTGCATGCAGAAGGACAGTGGTTCGAATCCCAGCATCCCAAATGGTCCCCTGAGCCTGCCAGGAGCGATTTTTGAGCGTAGATCCAGGAGGAACCCCTGAGCACCACCGGGTGTGACCCAAAACTACAAAAAATAAATAAATAGAAATAAAGATAATAATCAGTGCTGAGGTGGATACACAGAGAAAAAACTGCTCTCATTCACTGATGGTGTGAATGTAAACTGGTCCAGCCTTTTGGGAAAACAATATGGACATTCCTCAAAAAACTAGAAATTGAACTTTCACATGATCCAACAACACTGCTCCTGGGATTATATCCTTGAGGACCAAAAATACAATACAGAAAAACATTTGCACTCTTATGTTTATGGAAGCATTATTAATAATAGCCATAATCTGGAAACAACCCAAGTGTCAAGAGCAGATGAGTGGATAAAGTAATTGTGGTACATCTACCAATGGAATACTATTTAGCTGTTAGTAAAATGAGGCCAGGAAATTTTCTTATTCATGGATGGATATGGAGAGATAATGCTGAGTGAAATAAATCAGGAAGATAAACAGACAGAATGATCACACACATTTGAGGGATATATTTTAAAAAGATAGTATGATAATAATCAAAGATAGAGAGGTAGAAAGCTTACCAGAAATAGTGAGAACATGCAGTTAGGACAAAAAAGCTACCACTATGACAACAATAATTGAAAATGATCACAGTGAATAAGAATTTGGTGATGAAATGGAGATAAACTAATATGCATGATAACCCTTCAGTAACAACAGTTCAAACCACAGTGTCTACAAGTAGAAAAATGGGGTGGAGGGGGAGAGAGAGGGGGGGGGAGAGGGAGGGAGAGGGAGAGAGAGGGAGAGAGAGGGAGGGAGAGAGAGAATATGTCTGCTATATAGGCCGGGAAAGGGCTGGAGGGAGGATGGGAAATAAACTGGAGACTTGGTTGCTGGGAAATGTACTGGTGAAGGGATGGGCATTGGACATTGTATGACTAAAACATCAATCATGTACAACTTTGTATCTGCAGCTCACAGTGATTCAATAAAAACAAACAAAAGACAGGGGTGTGTGTGTGTGTGTGTGGAGTAGGCTGCTAGTTTATCCAGTGGTGGGTGTACAGGGTTTGTGGGCACTCGGTTCACCTTCATTCTGAGAATATTCTAGAGTTTGTAGCCTGTAATCTGGTCCCACCTGAGAAGGTTCAGCTGCTCCTCTTATTGAATTCAGTAGCAGAGATGGGACATTTCTGTCAGAGGCAAGCACAATAAGTTTGCCCTTAGCTGAGTTTTAGGCTCCGCACAAACAGGAAGCGAGGACAAAACCAAATTATAAATGACTCATCTAAAAATGAAAAATACCCCAGTGTAGAGGGAACTTGCAAAAGCCTGGAGGATACACGAATGTGTGTATACGTATATGATAGGTATATCTGCATCTTTCCAACCCTGCAAAATATTATTAAAAAATGGGGGGGGGGCAGAGCGGTAGTATAGAAAGTAAGATGCTTGCCTTGCTTGTGGTTAACCAGATTTTGATTCCCAGCCTCCCATATGGCCTCCTGAGCCACACCAGGCATGATTCCTGAATTCAGCACCAGAAGTAAGCCTGCTGACATTCTGTTGTGTGTATGTGCCACAACTTCTTTTTTTTTTTTGTCTCTTTTTTTTTTTTTTTTGGTTTTTGGGTCATACCCGGCAGTGCTCAGGGTTTACTCCTGGCTGTCCGCTCAGAAATAGCTCCTGGCAGGCACAGGGGACCATATGGGACACTGGGATTAGAACCAACCACCTTTGGTCCTGGATCAGCTGCTTGCAAGGCAAACACCACTGTGCTATCTCTCCTGGCCCCACAACTTCTTGATATGTTCATCTGTAGTTAGACATTTGGGTGTTTCCATATTCTTATTTATTTATTTATTTATTTATTTATTTATTTATTTATTTTTTGGTTTTTGGGCCACACTCAGTGATGCTCAGGTGCTACTCCTGGCTATGCCTCAGAAATCGCTCCTGACTTGGGGGACCATATGGGACGCCGGGATTGAACCCAGGTTCGTCCTGGGTCAGCTGTGTGCAAGGTAAACACACTACCATAACATAACTCTCAGAAGTCCCCTTGCTGATATCTTAACTTTGAACTTTCAGCCAAAGAACATTAAGATAAATAAAACAGAATCCATGTACAATTACTTTGCCCCTCAAGTCCCCAGATTGTAACACATTATAATATTTCTTAACAGCACACAAAGAAATCTAAAGCCATAAAACTTACATAACTCCTTAAACAGTAGAGGCATAGTATTTTTTACATTTCCATGTACATGCATATTAGCTTAAGTTAACCTCAAATTTTAAGTGGGTTTTTTTTAAGGATTAGAGTCAAAGGAGCACAGTAAAAACGGTGTTAGAGTGGCAATTGTTGTTTGCATAGGCCCACCAAAATATGAGAGGCATGGAAAGGAATAACCTTGTCCTAAATACAAAGAGACCCTACCCCAAGACAAATGATCTTAACCCCTCTTTGAAGAGGGAGGCTTGGGGAATGTGGGTCTGGAAGCAACGCTGACACAGGAAATAATCCACACCAAGTTAGGGAGATGAAACAGGTTCAGGAAATTCCACCACAAGCAAGCTTCAAGCAGAATGAGCTGGCAGACAGGCAAGCTGTGGAACAAGCCGTGGAAATCTATCTAACTTGTGGTCTTTGTTGGGAAGGGTAGGACCACCCACATGGTGGGAAGAGAGCAGGTAAGGAAGGGGCCACTCCAGAGGTTCCTCCTGCCCAGGTGGGACAAACACATGCAAAGAAGGAGCCATCCTGATTAGGATAAGACCAGTTACTCCAACAACTGTTCTCTTTTCAGCCCCATAATCTATTTATATTTCCCATCCCTAATAGTGTATTAGTGAAACTCCCCTATGCCTTCTTTAGATTATTAATGTACAACTTACTTTGCTTCAAATTATTGTGTTGGGTTTCATTTCACTGACAAATTTCTAAAATATCTAGTAAATCTGGAGACCCCTTAGTGTGTCTAGGTTAAATAGAAAACCAGCAAGATAGTACAGCAGTAAGGTGTTTGCTGACTCTGATTCAATCCCTGCCACCGTACATGGTTTCCTAAGGCCCTCCTGCTGTGATCCTTGAGAGCTAAGAGTAACCCCTGAGAGATACAGGGCATGGCCCCAACAAAACAAAAGCAAAAGAGGAACTAAAGTTATTTAAAAAAAAACTCACATACAAGCTACATACATTCCTTATAAGATACTGGTATTGTTTTTTTTGTTTGTTTGTTTTGTTTTTTGTTTTTTGGGTCACATCCGGCAGTGCTCAGGGGTTACTCCTGGCTGTCTGCTCAGAAATAGCTCCTGGCAGGCACAGGGGACCATATGGGACACCGGGATTTGAACCAACCACCTTTGGTCCTAGATCGGCTGCTTGCAAGGCAAACGCCGCTGTGCTATCTCTCCGGGCCCAAGATACTGGTATTACTAGAAAAAAAGATTTTGATTCATTTTGGTAAGTCATCAAAATCTTGCTAAGACAATATGTTGTATGGGGTACTGTAAATGGCTCTACACACTGTAATCCACTAGTGAAGGGGGAAGTGGGTCTGGAATAAGGCCATCACAGGAAATAACCCAAACCAGGCTGACCCTAAAACTACTATCAAGTAAGACTAATGCAAGAATAAGAGTTTTTTGGTTAAGTTAATTCCATGCTGCCCTTTCTTCGGAGTATTTTGTGTATGCAACTGGCAGGGTATGCCCAGATTGCTCAAGAGCTATTGGTGGCTCTCTCCTAAGTTTCCTTCCTGATGAGTTGGGGGAACGAGTGGGTAGGGACTTGGGGACCACATTGCAATGGCAGACCATAACCCTATACTATAGGGTTATATAGGGTTATAGCCTCTCTGAGGCTTTGGGCTATTATGATACGATTGTATACTTGTGCCCAAAAGAATTATAACTGAACCACGCATTTATTTATGATAAAAGATATAGGCCTACAATGACTATTTTTGCTGCTTTGAAATAGGGAGGCCTACTGGAAACTCATCACCCCTAGCCAAAACGGGAAACAAAGAATGAAGAGCTTCTCCAGAGACTGTTTGTCCTCTACATGTACACTCCTAAAATTGTGGGGTTCGGGTTACAAGCTGAAAGCCAAGGATCCAGTAGCAGCAGATTAGCAGCTGCGGCCTCAACCCAGCAGATGGGCAGGGCGGGCGTGGGAGGGGCCTAGAGGGTGAGGGCGTGTCCAACTGGGCGTGGCTATCCGGGGGCGGGGCGGGGCCTCCTCGGAACCGTTTTCCCTCCCGCGCCGCCGCCCGCCCTGCCGGGCGCTGCTCGCAAGAGTCCTGGCGGAAGCCGCCCAGTGGACTTCGCCATGACGCTTCTGGGAGTTGTAGTCTTTCCACCCGGCGGTGCTTGCGCATGGCCACGGAGGCGGGGGCTAGCGGAACTACATTTCCCAGAAGTCTTAGGGTCGGGAAGAGGCGGGGCTTGGCGTGAGCCCGCGACGTGACCAAGGCGGCTCTTTTGTAAACGCCGCTGCGGGGCTCGGGGACTGCGGGGCTCTTCGGCGGCGTCCCGAGGCGGTAATTTCTGGGCGGAGGAGTGGGTTTGCTCCGGGCTGGCGGGGCTGGCGTGGCGGGCAAAGGGTCGATGGCATTGTCCAGCTACTGAGCCGGGGAAGCCTTGTTGGGTTTTAGCCTGGGGGGCCTGTCCAGGGATGACAGGACAGTGTGTCATGTCACTATCCCTGTGTTGTCCTTGAAGTCTTTCTTCCAAGCTATCAGCAATAAAATAGAAAACAAAACAAAAAATAAAATTAAAAAAGAAAAAGGATCTATCAGCAATTGTTTTAAATATTTTGCTGGCCTCTTCTTGGGTGCATACATGTTTAGGAGTGTGATTTCTTCTTCCTATGGTGCATATCCCAGGCTGCATACATGTTAAGGAGTGTGGTTTCTCCTTCCTGTCTTGCATATCTCAGGCTGCATACATGTTTAGGAGTGTGATTTCTTCTTGTGGTGCATATCCCAGGCTGCATACATGTTTAGGAGTGTGATTTCTTTCTGTGGTACATATCCCAGGCTCTGATGTTTTGAGGGGCTAGAAGATTTGCCTTAGATTTCTCTTCATATCCCCAACTGCAGTTGACCTTCATAGTCCCCCCCCCCTTTTTTTTAAATTTTTATTATGGCCAAAGTGAATTCAAATCTTTCACAGTAATATTTAAGGCACATAATGACAATGAATGAGGGGCATTCCCACCACCATTGTTGTCCTCTCCCCATCCCTGTTCCCAGCATGCATCCCATATTTCCCTCCTTTACCCCCCAGAGTGCTAGTGTAACTAGTTGGCCCCCACTTGTACAGCTCCAAATTGTTTTTGTATGTTGTAGGTTTGTATGGTAAACTTTGAGTTTTCCCATTACTTAAGAATGGGATCTGTTGAATTGAGTATTCAAAAGATGTCTATATCTTCCTTCTCTTCCTACTTCTCCCCTCCTCTTCCTCTTCCTTCTCCTCTTCCCCGTCCTCCTCCTCTACCTCCTTCTCTTCCTCTGTCCTCCTCTTCTTCCTTCTCTTCCCCCTCCTCTTCCTCTTTCCTTCCTCCTCCTCTTCTTCCTCCTCCTCTTCCTCCTCCTCTTCCCCTCTTTCTTATTTTCCTAACCATGTAGGTTATTTGAGTATGATAAAAAGAATTGCCGACTCATTTAGTTTGATCGACTGAATTTTGAGGATCTATATTGTCTGAGAAAAATAAGTCCTAGGGCTCACATGCCTGGAAATATCAAGTCTAACTTGGAAAGTCTTTGTGCCAATGCACCCGTGCAGTTTCTGGATGGGAGAGCAGACAGACATCAGGATGGGTGACAGACTGGGCTTAGAGCTTGAGAAGGTGAGTCACTCGAGGAGCCTGGATGATCTAGGTTCAGATCCAGGACTCCAAGTGCCTCTCTTCAGATGATGCATCTGGGATGGTTGGGAGGGCAGGTATGTCAGGATGGGAGACAGGCAGGGCCTAGGGTTTGGGGAAAGTGAGTGTTGAGTCATGCTGGGAGCCTGTAGGATCCACATTCTGATCCAGGACTCGATTATTTTTTTATTAATACATCATAAATGAGATGTTTTGAAAATTTTCTTTCTCTTCTGCTTCATTAATAATATAAGAACGCATCAGGTTTCTCTGCACTGATTTTGTAGCCTGCTAATGTACTACATTATTTAGGTTTATTGTTTCTAGAAGTTTTTTATGAAGTTTTTAGGGTTTTCTCTTTATAGTAGCTTGTCATCTGCAAATATTTACACTTCCACTACTTGATCAATTTGAAGATCTTTGACTTCTCTTTCTTGCATAATTGCTGTTGCAAGGCTTCCAATACAGTATTGAATAGTAACTGTGAAAGAGGACATCCTTGTCTTCTCATCTTTGAGGAAAGGCTTTCCAGTATTTTCCCAGTTAAGTTGAGATAAGTTCACTCAGTTCACATTTTGCTGAGTATTTATACCATGAATAAATTTTTGCTTTTGTTTTTATTTTTAGGCCCCACCTGGTGGCGCTCAGGGTCTACTCCTGGCTTTTCGCCCAGAAATCACTCCTGGCAGGCACAGGGGACCATATGGGATGCCAGGATTCGAACCAACATCTGTCCTGAATCAGCTGCGAGCAAGGCAAACGCCCTACCACTGTGCTATTGCTCTGGCCAGTGATTTTTTTAAACTTTATTTATTTATTGATTAATTAATTGATTGGTTATTGGGCCACACCCAGCAGTGCTCAGGGGTTACTCCTGTCTCTGCACTCAGAAATTGCCCATGGCGGGCTGGGGAACCATATAGGTTGCCCAGTCGGGTCCCTCCCAGGTCAGCCGCATGCAAGGCAAACGCTCTACCTCTGTGCTATCTCTTTGGCCTGGATTTTTGTATCTTAATCAAGTGCATTGCTTGCATCTGTGGAGATGATCTACCTACCTACCTACCTACCTACCTACCTACCTACCTACCTACCTACCTACCTACCCACCCACCTACACCCACCCATCCATCCATCCATCCATCCATCCATCCATCCATCCATCCATCCATCCATCCATCTATCTATCATTTGTTTTCCTTCTGGGCCATACCTGGAGGTTCTCAGGGTTTGCTTCTGTTTCTGCACTCAGGACTTACTCCTGGTGGTGCTTGGTGGGAGGCCACCTGGGATGCTGGAATTAAACCTGGGCTGCATGCAAAGAAGTTGTGCTATTCATTGAAACTACACATTGGGGGCCGGAGAGATAGCATGGAGGTAAGGCGTTAGCCTTTCATGCAGAAGGTCATCGGTTCGAATCCTGGCATCCCATATGGTCCCCTGTGCCTGCCAGGAGTGATTTCTGAGCATGGAGCCAGGAGTAACCCCTGAGCACTGCCGGGCGTGACCCAAAAACAAAACAAAACAAAACAAAACAAAAAAAAAAAAGAAACTACACATTGTGCTATTGCTCCAGCCCCTATTTTTTGTTATCCATTTATTAATGTGGTATATATTGATTTTTATATATGGAACCATTTTTGAATGCCTGGGGTGATTGTGATGCATGATGTACTTAGCGGAGTTTTTCTTTATTATTTGCTAGGATTTTATTGGGGAAATTATACATTTATAGCCATCAAGATATTTTCTTGGGGCCAGAGAAATAGCATGGAGGTAGGGCAATTGTCTTGCATGCAAAAGGACGGTGGTTCGAATACTGGCATCCCATATGGTCCCCTGAGCCTGCCAGCAGTGATTTCTGTGATAAGAGCCAGGAGTAACCCCTGAGCGCTGCCGGGTGTGACCCAAAAATAAAAGAAATGAATATTTTCTCTTTTAGTGAAGTTTCTGACAAAGTTTGGTATCAAGAAATGTTGAGCTTCTAGGAATTGAGAGGATTCCTGTTTTTTCTACTTCCTAGAAGAACTTGAGAAGGATGAGTAGATAGATGGTCCTCTTTGAAGGTTTAGAAATATCATTATTGAATCCATCTGGCTTGAGACTTTTATTATTGACAATAT
Organism: Suncus etruscus; assembly: GCF_024139225.1. NCBI lineage: Eukaryota > Metazoa > Chordata > Mammalia > Eulipotyphla > Soricidae > Suncus > Suncus etruscus. The sequence goes on from NC_064857.1 coordinate 50,876,610, forward strand.
TTTTTTATTGGGGGTTGGGAAGTTTGGACCATACCTGGTAGTGCTCAGGGGCTACTTTTGCTCTGTGCTTGATGGTTATTCTTGGTGATGATCAGGGGGACCAAGTGTCAGAGATTGAAATGGTGTTGGGTGTGTGCAAAGGCAACTCCTATGCTCTCTGGCCCTTTTCTATTTTCTCAAGATGTAAAATTGGTTCCTTTGCTTGTGCCTGCCTTGTTTCCTGATGAGCCTTTGTAGTTCCATCCATGAACTTCCTTATTCATACAGCTTTTGCTCTGGTTCCACATGTTCTGATTGTTTCCCCATCAGTATTTTTTCATTTGCATTTCAAACTTCTTTTCTCCCAACTTGCCTGTTCAGTGCAGTGTTATTCAGTAGTCTGTTTATCTCTAAAGTGTTTGAGTGGTTCCCAACTTATTTGCAATTTCAAAGCATGTGATCTGAGAAGGCACTTGATATAGTTTCTATTTTCTTTATTTTATGGTTTCCAAGCAACCTGGATGTTTTAAAGACATAACTTATAGTGTAATATTCCATTGCTTTGATAAAATATTTTATATAAAATTACTTAGTAGATTTTTGTTCTGGATTATTTTGGGTAGGATAGCTTTTAACCATTACTTTTTGTTGGTTATCTTCTTTCTACAGGCGTTGGAAGTAAAAGATCTTCCGGCTTTTACACTGTTTTAATGTGATAGCAGCACTGGACTAAAATGTTCCTGATGCCAGCCTCTTCAGATTTCTGTCATGGGCAGAACTTCTTAACCCAGTGGATGACCAATCCTTCTCGGGCAGGGGTCATATTAAATCGTGAATTACCCATTTTGGAAGCAGATGAAGAGAAGCATGCAGCTGGGAACCCTTCTGCCAGTTTTCCTGTCAAAGTCGCACATTTTTCAAATAGCTTCAGTTGTATAAGTGAAGAGGATTCACTTCAAGAGCAGAAATTGGATCCTCATAGCCCTCACAGACTACTCTCAGATAAATCTGAAACACATACTGTCTTGTCTTTAACTAAAAAGGGACCTCAGATAGTGGGATGTCAGGATGCTCCTGGACACTGGGAAGTTAATGGAAGTGACTTTATCTCAGAAACTGAAAGTGACAGCAAAGAAATGGCTTATAAAGACCCTCTTTTTAAAAAGCTTGAACAGGTACAATATTGTGTGAAGTGCTGTGAAATCTTCAATATACCAAAGTTTGCTTTTTGTGTAATGTGATATGTAAAAGGATGTTTAGCATGTAAAACATAAAAATAACATAATATCTTTAAGTTCCTGCCCCATTTGGCAAAGTCAAAACAGTAACGGTTGATCAAAAATGGGGGGGGGGGAAGCTGATCATTAATCTACTGAGACATTTATTTATTTGTTTGTTTGTTTATTTATCTATTTTTTGGTTTTTGGATCATACCTTGCAGTCAGGGGTTACTCCTGGCTCTATGCTCAGAAATTGCTCCTGGCAGGCTTGGGAACCCTATGGGATGCTGGGATTCGAACCACTGTCCTTCTGCATGCAAGGCAAATGCCCTTCCTCCATGCTATTTCTGGCCCATAGGATTTATGTGACTTCGTCTTCTTTTTTTATATTTTTTTTGTGACTTTCTTTCTTAGTTGAGATATTTGATGTTGTTTCCTTTATAAAAATTCAAATTTTAGGCTCTAGGGATGTGGCTCTGAAGTATAGCACTTTCCTTGCTGGGCACTGTACAGCACCCCCCAAGACTGCTGGGAGCACCCCCTGTTGCCCCTCCTAGCACTGCCAAGTGTGGCCTCAAAAACAAACAAACCAAGCCTACAAACTGGATTTTAGATTTTTGGTGGAAGTTTGGCTACTTAGGGTTCCTTTTTGAAATGGTTTGGGAAGATAGGGATGGTTTGGAGAGACTTAGGTCAATGTAAGGAACAAAGGTCAGTCAATGTAAAATTCGGAGCCGGTGGCGCTAGAGGTAAGGTGCCTGCCTTGCCTGCGCTAGCCTTGGACGGACCGTGGTTTGATCCCCTGGCGTCCCATATGGTCCCCAAACCAGGAGCAACTTCTGAGCGCATAGCCAGGAGTAACCCCTGAGCGTCACCGGGTGTGGCCCTAAAACCAAAAAAAAAAAAAATTCACTTAATAAAGTTGATTTATGTTTAAAAAGCTGAAAGAAATACAACAGAAGAAGCAGGAGCAACTGAAGAGGCAACAGTTAGAGCAACTACAGAGGCTTATGGAAGAACAAGAGAAGCTGCTTACAATGGTGTCTGGGCAGCACACATTGCCAGGTACTTCTGCTTTTTTAGGGTCCTAAGTCAATCTTTATCTGTGCACTCCTCACCACCACCCCTGCCCCCCAAATCCCATATGGTCACAACCTGCACACTTATTTACCACTGTTTTCCATCTCTGTATTCTCATTGCACTTTCCTGATTTAATAAAGTATGTGTCTTAAAATAGTCAGCACTGGGGCCAGGGAGAGTACCGCAAATAGGGCACTTTGCCTTCCATGTGGCTTACCAGAATTCAATCCCTGACATCACATATGGTCCCCTGAGCATCGCCAGGAGTGATTCCTGGTAGCCAGGAGTAACCAAAGAGCATCACCAGGTGTAGCCACCCAAAAATTAATTAAATTGATTGATTAATTAACAAAAAAGGCAGCATTAAGAAGCAAACACATTGTCCCAGCTGTTTTTCACATCATGGGACACAATCCAGTAGTAACAATTATCTGAAACAACAGGTTACAGCTATAATAGTTTCTAATGACAGAGCAAAAACAAAAATAGAAAACACCAATAAAAACTAATGAAATTTTTCTGAAAATAAGAGTGCTATTTTGAAATGCTTTTGCTACAAAGCAGTCCGATTGAAAATATTTCAAAATCACTCTCCAGATAACATTGGACACCTTAATATGCACACCAGTTCTACAAACTGATTGAGCTTACATTGAAAGAATTCTATTATCCAAGCACAGAAGATAGTTTAGTATGGTTCTGAAGCCGAGCAGAGTGGCTATATTTCTGTCTGCCTTTATAAACCAAGCATTTTTTCATTAATTAGGCATGGGTTGTAAACCAGTAGTAGCCTTAGGTTCTAGATCTTTTATTTCGCTAGGTCTTTTGAAATTTTAATTTTATAAATGAGTGCCTTTAATCTGGACACAGAGTATCTTCCAAATGTCCCAATCATATTTCAGTTCTGCTACTTCAGAATTAACTAAAATTAGTTTAGAGAATTAGTCTTAAATAAATTAGTTTACAACATATGCTAAATAACTTGTCAGACTATTAAGAGTAGAAATATATTCAACTGTTTGTATTGGTGAATAAAAAGGATATATACCTGAAATAGATGGTTCAAGATTCTTTATGGAATATGAAAAAAAGTATAAAAATAATTGTGCTACTATTTAAAGTAGAAATAGCACTAAGGTTGAGTTGACAGGGAAGCATATTTCAAAGTTACAATTAAAGCACTAACTTCTCTACAGAATAGAGAAATTGGTTACTAGGTCAATGAGATGTGGGGTTAGGATGGTGAGGCCATAGTGGAGGGAAACCAGCAACACAGTGGAACTTCTGGTGTTGAAATGTGCTTAAACCACTACATTTGAAAGTGTAAAATTATAAGCCATTATGGCCTAAATAAAATACAGAAGAAATGTAAGAAAAGGGATTAGAAACTACATGCTAAGATAAGCTACCTTCAGTGTCATTTTTGGTATTGATGCCCATATTTTCTTGCTGACCTTCTTAAATGTTAATGAACTATTTCATTTAAAACAAAAGCACTAACACTGTTAAATTATGTAGTAGTTGCTTTATTAGGGCAATGTGCTATGCCCAGTGGCGCATGTGATACAGAGGTGGAACCGTACATGGTAGACATATACTCGGCCATATTTTTTCCTGTTTGATTTTTGGTCACTTCTGGTAATGTGCAGGACTATTCTTGGCTTAGTGATATCTTGGGGGTGATTTGTCTTCTATAGTGCTTGGGGGACAGACAATAGGTTACAGATATTAACCCAGGTCTTCTGCATGTGAACCTTGTCCTTCATTCCATTGAACTTTCTCTGGCCCCTGTATACTTTGTTGGCTTCAGAACCACTTAATGCTCTTATTAAGAAACCTAAAGAGGGGCTGGAGGGGTAGCACTAGAGGTAAGGCGTCTGCCTTGCCCACACTAGCCGAGGATGGAACGTGCTCTATCCCCTGGTGTCCATACAGTCCCCCTCAAGCCAGGAGCGATTTCTGAGCACATAGCCAGGAGTAACTCCTGAGCGTCACCAGGTGTGGCCCAAAAACCAAAAAAACAAACAAACAACAAAAAACAACCGAAAGAATATTCATCATGGGGCCGGAGAGATAGCATGGAGGTTAGGTGTTTGCCTTTCATGCAGGAGGTCATCGGTTCGAATCCCGGCGTCCCATATGGTCCCCCGTGCCTGCCAGGAGCAATTTCTGAGCCTGGAGCCAGGAATAACCCCTGAGCACTGCCTGGTGTGACCCAAAAACCAAAAACCAAAAAAAAAAAAAAAAAGAATATTCATCATATGTATTTATAGTATTGATAGTTTCTATAATAGACATTAAGGCAAATGTCAACAATTCATTTAAATAATACCCAACTGTATATTATCAATAACATTTTGGGGTGTGTGTGTTTTGGCCAACAATTTCTGGCACCACTTATGATCAACAGAGCTTCTGCCATATGGAACATGAATGTGTGAACCTTCCAGATATGTGTGATATACTTACTGTCTGCCCATGCTTCATATGTAAGCATATGCATGATGAATATTTGAGTCAAAACATTTCACAATTCTTGTGAATATACTTTCCTAAAAAGGGGGGAAATTACTATTACTTAGTGGTTGGGGGCTCTTAGGGCACAAAGCATACTACAGAAAAACCATTGACTGTGTTGATTTTTACAATTGCAAGGTGTAACTCTTCTGCCTGATAATCAGAGCCCGAAGTATAGATCTCCAGGAAATTCTGCCACCATAGAGAAAACCACCCCTTTGTCATCATCTGTCTACCAGAATCAAACACGAGGAAAAATGTCCAATTCCAATTTTATATCTGATGAACAAAACAACTTCAGTAGAAGTATTCATGAGGATTTTGTTTCAAATGTAAAGAATAGTGCTTCTCCCAGTTTGTTTTATGGGGCAAAATACGAAGAAGCTCCCTTTAGAAAGAAAGAAGAAAATTGTAATGACTCTGGAGGTGAGTTACTTAGATTTGCTTCCTGTATTTAACTGTTACCAAGTTGTCCTAAGACAAAATGAGCCCTTCATGCATTTTTCTTATGTTTCCTATGGCTTTAGTTAATAATATAAGGCCATATGTGGTCCAGCATGTCTTTGGATTGGATATCTGATGTGGAATTTTTGACTTTCCAAGAACAGTATTTATGCGAACTTCAGACTTACCTAGTTCGTGGGGGGGGGGGGTCATCAAAAGAGGAAGCAGTGGGTTCTGAACATACTATTTTCTTTGAGTGCTTCAAAATAAGTGATTTAAAATGTATGTGGTAGTGGGGCCAGAGAGATAGCATGGAGGTAAAGCGTTTGTTTGCCTTTCATGCAGAAGGTCATTGGTTCGAATCCCGGCATCCCATATGGTCCCCCGAGCCTGCCAGGAGCCATTTCTTAGCACGGAGCCAGGAGTAACCTGCCAGGAGCAATGCCGGGTGCGACCCAAAACAAAAACAAAAACAAAAAAAAAAAAAAAGAAAAAATGTATGTGGTAGTAAGTAATATGATAGGAAATGTAAAATATGAAAAATAGGTGAGTGATGGGAGTTATTTCTTATGAAAGGCATTCCAGGACAAGAGAGAGATTACAGGAGACCAAGCAGTTGGCTTCCCTGCATCCATATTAACTGGGCCCCTGCTTTGAATTTCTGGCACCACATGTGTTCCCCTGATCATTCTCAGGGTCACTCATGAGCACAGAACTTGGAGTAGTTCCAGTCTATATCAAATTTGGCCCCCAGCTTCACTTCCATTACAGAAAAACATTCCCGTTGATTAGGGGAAGTTTCACTATGTATTTCTAGTACCCAGCCTGATCCCAGAAAACTGGCTCTCAGTGTGAAGGTCAAAAGTCATGGAATTCACTTCTGTATGCACAACTTTCCTTTCCTACTTATTTTATTTTGATGTGCCAGGATTGAGCCAACGCCTCACACATATGGGTAAGTGGTCTGCTACTGAGCTTCTTTCTGCTTTTAAAAAAACATAGAATAGAGCAGGAGAGAGAGCACAGTGGTAGGGCGTTTGCCTTGCATGCAGCTGATCCAGGATAGAAGGAGGTTCGAATCCCAGCATTCCATAAAGTCCCCTGTAGAAGTTTATATTATCCTAAAAGTTCCTTGTTAAAATAAAATGTTCTTGTAAGCTCAGATTTTATTTATTTATTTTTTGTTTGTTTGTTTTTTTTGTTTTTTTTGGGTTACACCTTGCAGCACTCAGGAGTTACTCCTGGCTCTATGCTCAGAAATCACTCCTGGCAGGCTCAGGGGACCAGATGAGATGCCCGGATTCGAACCACTGACCTTCTGCATGCAAGGCAAACACCTTACCTCCATGTTATCTCTCTGGCCCCCTAAGCTGAGATTTTAACCAAGTTCATGTATTACATTTGTACTCTGTACCGTTTTTTTGTCCTTTTGTTTTTAGGCCACACCTAGCCTTGCTCAGGGTTAGGGCTACGGTTAGGATTCGGTCCTGGCTCTGTACAGAAGTTGTTCCTGGGAGGGCTCAGGGAATTCATCTGCAGTTCTGGGATCGAACCTGGGCCTATGTGCAAAGCTCAGAGGCCTACCTCTCTCACTGAGCTACCTCTCTGCCCCATTTTCATCTATTCTAATTTAGTTAAGTACATTTTAGGGGTCCATGGAGATACCATAGGGCTGGCACACTACCCTTAGTTTCTTCCCTGGCATTGTAGGGCCTCCTTGGTGGCCGCGATTCTGCTTCGGGAGCCCCCTCAAAAATACTAAAACAATTGAAAGACCTGCATATTCTCCATAGTATTAGCTCTTTGAGGAATGTTGCATTTTAGTGTTTTATAGGTTTTTTTTTTTTTAAATCCAAGAAGGCCTAAAAATTCTAAAATCTTTGGCATATAATACTTTTAATTTAATTTAATTTTATTTTTTGGAGAACTCTTCAGCATATAATATTTTTATAGCTAAATATATTGCATAATAACTTGTAAAATGCTTAATTTTTTTTTCTCCAACTAACTTGTTCCTAATTTTTATCCTAGGGGAAGAAGGAGTTTTACCATGTTGGGAGAAAGAGACAGAACAGTTTCGGGAAGGGAGTGAGGTGAACTTTAAAAAAAAAAAAGTTGCTGACTCCTCAGAAGTGGTTAATATTGAAGAAAGGTATTATCTTTGTTGAAAGGAATAGAAATGACAGTTTATTTTCTTTATCTAAGTACATTTATTTCACATATTTCAAAGCATCTTATTTTAAATGTACATTTAAAAAGAATGGGATTCTTTTTTTTTTATTAAATCATTGTGAGGTTCAGAGTCGTTGATAGTTGAGTTTTGGTAATTTAATGTTCCAGCACCTATTCCTTCACCAGTGTTCATTTCTTGTCTCCAGTTTCCCCAGTAGAGATGGGAGGCCATCTCTATTCTCAGCCTGCCTTTATGGCAGACATTTCCTCTGTCTCTCTGTTTCTCCTTTTTTTTTTTTGGTAAAATATTGGTTTGTAATATAGTAATTCAATAGTAATTGAAGAGGTATCATGTGTATTACTTTATTTTCTTGTTTGTTTTTTGTTTTTGGGCCATACCCGGCTGTGCTCAGGGTTTACTCCTGGCTATTCGCTCAGAAATCACTTCTGGCAGGCTCGGTGGGTCATATGGGATGCTGGGATTTGAACCACCATCCTTCTGCGAGCAAGGCAAATGCTCTACCTTCATGCCATCTCTCTGGTCCCCGACTTTATTTTCTTTTAGCACCCAGTTCTTGTCCAGAGTAATTATTATTGTCATAGTGGTCCCTCTAGAAATGGGACAGTTTGACCAATCATTGACCAATCACTTTTTACTTTGCTTGAATTATTTTTTTGTTTTTGTCTTTGTTTTGTTTTGTTTCTGGGCCCTAACCAGCAATGCTTAGGGGTTAGTCCTGGCTCTGCGCTTAGGAATCACTCCTAGCATGCTTGTAGGACCATATGGGATGCTGGGATCTAACCCTGATCAGCTGTGTGCAAGGCAAATGTCCTACCTGCTTTACTATCTGGCTCTGCTTGAATTTACATTGTGTGTGTGTGTGTGTGTGTGTGTGTGTGTGTGTTTTGGGCCACACCCTGTGGCACTCTAGTTACTCCTAGCTCTGAGCTCAGAAATCACTCCTGGCAGGCTTGGGGTGCTGGGGGTTGAACCTGGGTGTAAAGCAAACTCCCTATTCATTATGCTATCCCTCCGGCCCCCGTGAATTTACTTTTATTATAAGTTTGAAGATACAAACTATTATAGTTATCAGCAACAGAAAAAGGTTGGGGATATGGTCAATTTATGTTTGATATCGAAGTAGTAGCTAGAAGTGCTTTGTAACATAAGAAAGATATCTTGGGGTCAGAGAGATAGCACAGCGGTAAGGCATTTGCCTTGCATGCAGAAGGATGGTGGTTCGAATCCTGCCATTCCATATGGTCCCTTGAGCCTGCCGGGGGCAATTTCTGAGCGTAGAGCCAGGAGTAGCCCGAGTGCTGCTGGGTGTAAACCCCCCCCCCCCCAAAAAAAAGGAAAGATATCTTAATACAGTTAATCTCAAAGAGTGAATCCTGTATTGGAGAAGAGAAATACTAGAGCCTCTAGTTTGATGTTACTATCAAATTACATTTTTTTTAAAAAGTCTTTGGTTTTTTTGGGTAACACCTGGCAGTGCTCAGGGGTTACTCCTGGCTCTGCGCTCAGAAATTGCTCCTGTCAAGCTTGGAGGACCATATGGAATGCTGGGAATTGAACCTGGGTCCAGGTTGACTTTGTGCAAGGCAACTGCCCTACCACTGTACCATTGATCTGGCCCCTAAAGAAATTTCTTAAAAATATATATTTGAGGGGGCCGGAGAGATAGCATGGAGGTAAGGCGTTTGCCTTTCATGCAGAAGGTTGTTGGTTCGAATCCCGGCATCCCATATGGTCCCCCGAGCCTGCCAGGAGCAATTTCTGAGCATGGAGCCAGGAGTAACCCCTGAGCGCTGCCAGGTGTGACCCAAAAACCAATATATATATATATATATATATATATATATATATATATATATATATATATTTGATTATTTAGATATGTAGAAATGGCATATTGTATCCGTTACCCAAAAGGTTAGCTAGACCTCAGCAGGTACCTTAGTGCTACTGCTACTGAACCTTGGGTGGAGTGCTGTGAATGCCTGTGTTTTAGAAGATGGAGGGCCAGTGTAGTGTTCACCAGATTTCTTGAAGCATATCTGAAAACTGCAAAGGTTAGTTTTCAGTGAAGTCAGGGCATATTAGACATATTAAATGTAGAATACCATTTGATCTGCATACTAAATGATTTTTTTTTTCTCATGAGCAGGCCAATTAAAGCTGCTATTAGAGAAAGGAAGCAGACATTTGAAGACTATTTAGAAGAACAAATTCGGTTGGATGAACAGGAAATGAAACAAAAACAGCTAAGGGTTAGCATTCTGCTATTTTGCTTAAATTATTGGAAACTTTAGAAATTTGTATATAATTTGTTTTAACATAATTTTCTTTTTTTTAAAAAATAATTATCTTTATTTAAACACCGTGATTACAAATATAATTGTAGTTGTATGATTACAGTCATTAACATAATTTTCTATAAAAATAACTAATTCCTTGAGTTTACCAGAATTAATTAAAATACTCTTTAATTTTAGGAGGCAGAAGGACCATTGCTAATCAAGGCAAAACCTAAACGGCCATTTTTAAAACGAGGAGAAGGCTTAGCTAGATTTACTAATGCTAAGTCTAAACTTCAGAAAGGAAGAGAAGGCATAGTAGAGAATAACCAGAACATTTCAGAGGATCAACCTATGTTTAAAGCAGACAGACAGCAGTGCCAACGAAAAACTGCTTGCCTCAGTAAAGAACTGAGTACAGAGAGTCCCATTATAAAGAGCAATAATCTTAGACCCAAGACTGGCTCTGTCCCACTCGGAAAGAAGCCAAAAGTATTTAAGAATAACAGGAAAAGCCTTTCTCCACCTGGAATTAAAATTCCAGTGGAAAAGAAAAGTGACGGACAGTTTAGAGACCAGAACAAATCAGAAAAGAAACTTGGATCGAATAATAAAGAAAATGTACCTGAGTGTCTAAAGCCTTCTAAGATTGCTGGCAAAGTATGTAGTAAAACACAAAGGAAAGACAAACCACCTCTTCCGTTGGGGCCTGTCAGTGGCAAGACTTCTCCGAGTGAGACCGTGAGATTAACAGAATCTTCTCTGGACTTTTCCCTCCAGAAAAGGTTGGAGAATTGGGAACAAGAAAAGGAAAGGGAAAATTTAGAATTAGACGAATTTTTGTTTCTAGAACAAGCCGCTGATGAAATATCATTTTCTAGTAATTCTTCTTTTGTACTGAAGATCTTGGAGAGGGACCAGCAGCTGTGCCGCGGTCACCGGCTGTCTTCTACCCCTGTTCAAGCTATGCAGCCGGAAAACATGACACCAGACACCATTGATCAGTGCATTCAGAACGAGCCTCTGGGTGGCCCTGATTGTGAAAATCGGGAGGAGTGTGAGGTTGCACCCAGACAAGAAGACCCCACGTTCCTCTCTAATGGGCTAAGGGAACAGTCCTGTAAACCCAGTAGGAAAGCATTTCAAAAGAGCATGTGTGGGAATCAGACTTCATGGGGTGTGAGCAATGAAGAAGGTGCAACAGACAGTGATAGTAGCACTAATTCTGATGACCTGGATGTCACCATAACGCCCACCCCTGAGGATAAAGAAAGAGCTTCCAGCTGCAGAAGAGATAGCCCAGAGGTCTCTGACAGCGGGAGACCATTCCATGAAGTCAGGACTCAAAGAGTTGCTGAAAGGAGAGAGGGTGGTCTGGATTTGTCTGATAAGGATTATAGTAGTGATGAGTCCATCATAACAGAAAACTTGGAAAATACAGCTGTAGATACCAGTAAAATTGACTTTGATGACGAAAGATCTTGGACAGACTTGGAAGAAAATTTGTTTAAGAAGGATGTTGTTATTCGCGGGAATGAAGCCGGCTATGGGACTCCCCAGGCAGTCTATTCTGTGAAAGGTGAAATTTGTGCACCAGATAAAACAATAAAAAGGAAGGTTGCCCCAGTGAAAAAGGGGGAAGAAACAAGCAAATCCAGCAGGAATTCAAGTCCTCCCACATCAGATCTGATGATTAAACTGTTCCCTGCTTTGAAACCAAAACCGAAATCAGACGCACGCTTGGGAAGTGAATCCAAGTTAAATCAAAGTCAAGACCAACCATCTGGTAAGTCAGAGCATTATCACTTGGGTCAGTGTTAGAAGTTCAACATTCTTATCAGTATCATCAGAATACTTGAAGTCATTGTCCTGTTAGTTGCTCTGAAGTCAAATTAGTAGATGATTCGTTAAAATTTGGTTTGATTTATCGATCTAAATGATAGTTATTAGAGATTTTGATGAATCGTACATGTAGAAATTTTTCAAATTTCTTTTATAAATTTTATAAATCCTATAAATTTTTTTTAATAACCACCGAGTACCCAGTTTCTGGTTTGTTTTGTTTGTCAGTTGAAGTTTTGCATACTTTCTTTCATGTGTGTGCTTTGGTGGGGGTGGTTTTAGTCACACTCAGGTGATGTTCAGGGGTTACTACTCTTGGCTCTGCACTCAGGAATTACTCCTGGTAGTGCTTGGGGGACCATATGGGATCCTATGGATTGAACTGGGATTGGCCATGTAAGGCAAGCAACCTATACTATCTGGCCCCTGTGAATGCTTTTTTTTTTTTTTTTTGGATTTTGGATCACACCTGGCAGCACTCAGGGGTTCCTCCTGGCTCTATTCTTAGAAATTGCTCCTGGCAGGCTCAGGGGACCATATGGGACACCGGGATTCGAACCACTGACCTTCTGCATGCAAGGCAAACACCTTACCTCCATGCTATCTCTCCGGCCCCCCTGTGCATGTTTTTTAAAATTTACTTCTTTTGGGGGCTGGTGAAGTGGCGCTAGAGGTAAGGTGTCTGCCTTGCAAGCGCTAGCCAAGGAAGGACCTTGGTTCGATCCCCTGGCGTCCCATATGGTCCCCCCAAGCCAGGGGCAATTTCTGAGCGCTTAGCCAGGAGTAACCCCTGAGCATCCAACGGGTGTGGCCCGAAAAACCAAAAAAATAAAAATTCACTTCTTTGTTTTTGCTCTACTTTGTTTTTGTGGTGCTTAGGGGTCATTTCTGCTGTGGCTTCAGGGATCATAAGTGGTGTTGGGGATTGAACCCTGGTTAGCCACAGGTTAAAGCAAGTACTTTACCTGCCTCTTATAACACATTTTTATTTATTTATTTATTTATAATCTTTTTTTAAAATAATATCTTTATTTAAGCACCATGATTACAAACATGTTTGTAGATGGGTTTCAGACCTAGTACACCTCCCTTCACTAGTGCAACTTTCCCACCACCAATGAATCCTAACTCCCTCATCCACCACCCCTTGCCTGTATTTGAGACAGGCATTTTATTTTCTCACTCACTACCATTGTCACGGTACTTCTTGGTGTAGTTATTTCTCTAACTACTCTGACCACTCTTTGTGGTAAGCTTCATATCGGGAGAGAGATAGACACAGAATAGTCTCACTCATCTATGGGATTTAAGAAAAATAAAAGACATTATTGTAATAATTCCTAATGACAATAGAGATGAGGGCATAAGGACTGCCCCTTATAACAGATATTTTTGTTTTTGTTTTTGTTTTTGGGTCACACCCGGCAGCGCTCAGGGGTTACTCCTGGCTCTGTGCTTAGAATTCGCTCCCGGCAGGCTCAGGGGACCATATGGGATGCTGGGATTCGAACACCAACCTTCTGCATGCCTTACCTCCATGTTGTCTCTCTGGCCCCATAACAGATTTTTTATTTGTTTGTTTTGGGGCCATACCTTGAGTTTTTCAGAGGTTAATCCTGGTTCTACACTCAGGAATCATTTTTGTCACAGCTTGGTGCTTGGATTGGCCTTGTGCAATACAAGCACCTACTCGCTATATCTCTGCACCCCTTATAATAAATTTTGAATAGTGTATAAGAACATAAACAGCAGCCTGTATGTAATGGCTGTAAAGTATTTATTGATGTTTTGGACTTTTTAAACTTACATTGGAAAAATTTTCTTTGAGACGTGGTGCATAATAAATTTTGAATGCCTTTGCAAAGGATAGGTGCTCTGCAATATAAATAAACTATTTTGAAGAATATTTCTTTTTTTGTTTGTTTGTTTTTGATTTTTGGGCCTTAAGCAGTGGTGCTCAGGACTTACTCCTACTCTGTCATCAGTAGGAGTGATTCCACCACTCCTAACACTCCCTTTTTTCTTTTTTTCTTTGGTTTTTGGCCACAACCAGCAGCATCACTCAGGGGTTACTCCTGGTTCTGTGCTCAGAAATTGCCCCTAGCAGGCTTGAAGGACCATATGGGAAGCCTGGGATTGAACCCAGGTCTGTCTTGGGTCAGCTGCATACAAGGCAAACACCCTACTCTTCCTCACACTCCTGTACTCAGGGATCACTCCACTGTACAGGGCATTGTAGGGGCACTGGGGAACTGAGCTGATCGCATTATAAGGCATATGTCCTACCCACTATACTAGTTTTATTGGTTCTAGAATACTTTTATTTTAAAATAAATTTAGCCAAACACAGGTCACTTAAAAATATAATTTAAGGAATATTTGTTTTTCTTTTTTATTTCTGTATTTCTGGGCTTCCCAAGACGTGCTCAGGAGACCTGGGGTTTCTTTCTATCATTTAGCTGCCTGGATAGAAACTCACTGTTGGGTCTGAGCATGTGACCACTGCTTGGACCCTTGGTACCAGGGGGTGAGCCACTGCAGTGATTCACTGTAGGGCTGGGACCCTCTATGATGGGTCTGCCTTAATGCTCTGCGGTCAAATTGGGGACAAATCCATGCTTTTCTCTCCCAGCACCTAAACAAAATACATTTTTTCCAAGTAGTCCTTGCAGGAAGCTTGGTGGCATCATATACAGAAATAAACATATTTTTGACTGATCTACACAAAATGTAACTGTGATATAATTTTGAGATATATATATATATATTTTATGGTTTTGGGGCCACACCCGATGACGCTCAGGGGTTACTCCTGGCTATGCGCTCAGAAGTCGCTCCTGGCTTGGGGGACCATATGGGATGGCGGGGGATCAAACCACGGTCCTTCCTAGGTCGCTGGCAAGGCAGACACCTTACCTCTAGCGCCACCACGCCGGCCCCTTGATATATTCTTGTAGTTTTTTCCTTTGGCAATTTTATGTAGTAGATATGAAAACTTGCTTCGTTTTCTTTTGACTAGGAGATACATGCATACATATATATACATATGTGTATATGTATACATATATATATATATATATATATTTTTTTTTTTTTTTTTTTTTTGCTTTTTGGCCGCACCTGACTGTGCTCAGTGGTTACTCCTGGCTCTGCGATCAGAAAGTGCCCATGGCTGGCTGGAGGGGGGCATATGGGATGCCGGAATCAAACCTGGGTTTTTTTTTTTTTTTTTTTTTTTTTTGGTTTTTGGGCCACACCCGGTAATGCTCAGGGGTTACTCCTGGCTATGTGTTCAGAAGTTGCTCCTGGCTTGGGGGACCATATGGGACACCGGGGGATCGAACCGCGGTCCGTCCAAGGCTAGCGCAGGCAAGGCAGGCACCTTACCTTTAGCGCCACCGCCCGGCCCCCAAACCTGGGTTTTTACCAGGTCAGCTGTGTGCAAGGCTACTGCCCTATCGCTGTGCTATCACTCTGGCTTCCTGAGTTATCAATTTTTGTACGAATATAATTCATATGATTTTGTAAGTTCTTCCACTAGTTACTTTATAATTAGATTGCTTGGCCAAAAAACGTGGGATTTATTTTCCAGAAGCATAGTTGAAAGACAGTAGGCTTTAATATATAAAGAAAAAAAGTTTGTATGTCTTTAGATTTTAGTGGGGACTAAACTTTGATTTTTTTTTTTTTTTGGGCCACACCCAGTAACGCTCAGGGGTTACTCCTGGCTATGTGCTCAGAAGTTGCTCCTGGCTTGGGGGACCATATGGGACACCGGGGGATCGAACCGCGGTCCGTCCAAGGCTAGCGCAGGCAAGGTAGGCACCTTACCTTTAGCGCCACCGCCCGGCCCCGCTAAACTTTGAT
The DNA here is from genome assembly GCF_024139225.1 of Suncus etruscus. Taxonomy (NCBI): domain Eukaryota; kingdom Metazoa; phylum Chordata; class Mammalia; order Eulipotyphla; family Soricidae; genus Suncus; species Suncus etruscus. The sequence goes on from NC_064857.1 coordinate 50,892,033, forward strand.
TTTGATGTTTATATTCTTTTAGTTTTTATGAATAACTTTTTCTTTTGTCCGTGTGTGTGTGTGTATGTGTGTGTGTGTGTGTGTGTGTGTGTGTGTGTGTATTTTGGGGCCACAACCAGCAGTACTCAGGGCTTATTCCTTGCTTTGTATTCAGGGATCACTCCTGGCATTGCTTGGGGGACCATATGTAGTACCAGGGATCAAACCTGGCTGGGTTGGCCACTTGCAAGGCAAGTGCCTTCACCCCTGTATTATCTCTGGGACCCTGTCATATTTCATTCTTATGTTTATATACTCCCCATATTGATTTTTTTTAAAAACTTGATTGGAATGATTTTGTATATAATATTTACCTCACTCTCATATTGATACTCACCTGAGGTAGAAACTTTGATTCTTAAATTTAGATTAGTTTTTTTCTTGGAAAATCAAGCAATTCAATTTTTTCCTTTTTGTTTTTTGAAGGGTTACTTCTAGTCCTATTTTACTAGTACATGTATTTACCATATTTTTGGCTCTCAGTGTTAATAGCTAATTTTTGCTGATGAATGTTGGAAATTTAGTTTTTGGTTCTATTTTATAGGTGACAGTGCTCGATCTCAAGCTTTGAGAGAGAAAGTTACTGAATTGGAAACAGAAATAGAAAAATTTAAAGCTGAGAACACATCTTTAGTTAAACTTCGCATGGAACAAGAAAGTTCTTTGGAAAAACTCAGGCAAGTTTGCATCAGTAAGTTGGAATAAAATAAACAGTGACTTTTGGTTGTCTCTTTAAAATTTTATCTGAACTTGGGGCCAGAGCGGTGGTGCTAGAAGTAAGGCATCTGCCTTGAAAGCACTAGCCTAGGATGGACATGGTTTGATCCCTAGGCGTCCCATATGGTCCCCCAAGCCAGAAATGCATATCTGATGCAAATCCAGGAGTAACCCCTGAGCGTCAAATGGGTGTGGCCCCCCCAAAAAAAAACAACAAAAAATTTTTTTTAATCTAAACTTGTGGCTGGAGAGATAGCACAGCTGTAGGGCATTTGCCTTGCATGAGGCCAACCCAGAATGGATCTGGGTTCGATCCCTGGCATCCCATAGAGTCCCCCAAATCTGCCAGGAGTGATTTCTGAACTCAGAGCCAGGAGTATAAACTCTGAGCGCTGCCAGGTGTGGCTCTAAAACCAAAAAAAATAAAAAAAGTTTTTTTAAATTTAAACTTAGAAACTTTTGTTTTTTATTCTTCAATAATGGTTCATTTTTAAATTTTGCTTTCTGACTTTGTACTGTGTCTTCAATACTTTGACAACAATTTTCTGCTCCTCAATAAGGGAAAGCACGCTTGATCCTGTCTGGACACATCAGACAGAGAACCACTGTAGGCTGGCTGACGTGTTTCTTTGTTTTCGACAGCCTCTTAAGAACTTTGGGTCTCACAGCACAAACTCCTCAAAGTTGGCCCAGGCCACACCACATTCGATCTTGGGCACCCTCCTTCAGATTTCAACTTATGATCTTATACCTTTTAGCTTTTAAAATATGGATCAAGTTTATTAACAATTTCATAATTGGGACCAGAACAGTACTACAGCTGGTAAAGCCCTTATGAAGTTGATCCAATTCAATTCTTGGGACCTTATATGATCCCTCAACTGCTATCAGAGTGCAGAGCCCTGAGCACTGCTGGGTGTAGCCCAAAATCAAACAAACAAAAAATCCTTAGACCTTGTTCTCCTTTGCACTTATATAATCTTTGGATCAAAAAAAAAAATTGGGATTGAAGCATTAGTACAAGAGGTAGGGTATTTGCATTGCAAATTACCTGGGTTGCAATCCCCAGCATGCTATATGGTTCCCCAAGACTACCAGGAGTAATTCCATAGTACAGAGCCAGTAGTAACTCCTGAGCACTGATGGCTGTGGCAAAAAAAAAAAAAAAAAAGCTTCTGGGACAAAAAGCTTCTTAGAGGCATTCAGAATGGCTCAGCATTTGACATACTATCCTCAGCTTTTCTACGAGATAGCCTTCATACACCTTGATCTCTATTTTCACTGGTGTGCTATAAAATTATTGAATTGGTCTCTTTAGAACAGAGCTTCCTGGAGTGGACAATACTGCCCCTTGGTGTTGGAAAAGATCTTGGTGCAATTGGGGGTTGCTTACAATTAAGTCCATTTCCAGAAGGGTGCTGAATGGTTTTTATTTTTTCTGAAAAATACTTGTAGACTAAGTTTGGGAATTGCTGCTTTAGATGATAACAGAATTTGGTTCTTTCAGGAAAGAAATTGCAGACTTTGAACAACTTAAAACAAAAGAATTGGCTCAAATAGAAGAGTTTAAAAAGGAGGAAATGAGGAAATTACAAAAGGAACGTAAAGTTTTTGAGAAGTATGCTACAGTTGCAAGAGCTTTTCCAGATAAAAAGGAACGTGAAGAAATACAGGTATGTCATTTTTTAAATATTTCACTAATACGGGGCCGGGCAGTGGCGCTAGAGGTAAGGTGCCTGTCTTGCCTGTGCTGGCCTTGGATGGACCGCGGTTCGATCCCCCGGTGTCCCATATGGTCCCCCAAGCCAGGAGGGACTTCTGAGCTCATAGCCAGGAGTAACCCCTGAGCGTCACCGGGTATGGCCCAAAAACCAAAAAAAAAAAAAAAAAAAATCACTAATACAATTTTTTGGAGGGGCGGACACACACAAAGATGCTCAGGGGTTACTCCTGGCTCTGCACAGAAATTATTCCTGGAAAGCTTGGGACCCATATGGGATGTCAGGGATTGAACCTGGATTGTTTGTGTGTAAGGCAAATGCCCTACCTGTTGTGCTTTTGCTTCAGCACTGTCATATCATTTTTTGTTGTTGTTGTTGGCCACACCTGACAGTGCTCAGAACTTATTCCTGGCTGTGTGCTCAGGCACTATTCCTGGTGATGCTTTGGGAATCTTACACTCAATGTTAAAGAAAAATTGGGTAATTAGTCTTTGGTTCAACAAATAATTGATAAGATACTGCATCAGAAAGATCTGTTATCACCTACTTTTTAAGAAGCAAAACAGGTTCGTTCCTTTTTTGGCTTTTTCTCTAGCAGTTCTTATTTCCATAACTTTAAAACAGCAAAACTTCTTTAAAATGTCTGTGTTAACTGTCTCCACATGGTGCCTGTTTTCTCATGCCGAAGAGAGGTTTCCTTCCACTTTGCTGCCCTGAAACTGCCTTGTCTTAATCTCCATCCTCCTTGATATTTGGCCTGGGGGCCAGTTCTCAGATCTCTTTCTATGTGTCCTCCTGCAAATAAATTTTCTTTAAGTACACACAGAAAACACCACCCAAAGTATCCAAGGCTCCTGCTAGTTCCCATCATACTAAGTACTCCTGGAGTGGGTCATACCCCCCCAGAGAGAAGCACTGCTTGGCATCCTTCCTTAGCTCTCAGCCAGGCCCACGCCTTGGGATGACAAGTCCCATGTAGGTAGCCTCATCTTTTTTTTTTTTTTTTTTGTGATTTTTGGGTCACACCCGGCTGTGCTCAGGGGTTTTTCCTGGCTTTGTGCTCAGAAACTGCTCCTGGCAGGCACGGGGGACCATATGGGACGCCGGGATTCGAACCGATGACCTTCTGCATGAAAGGTAAACGCCTTACCTCCATGCCATCTCTCCGGCCCCAGGTAGCCTCATCTTTACTTGATTCAGTCCTTGGTCTTGATTTCTCCCCGGGAATACCTGCATTTACATAATTTAGTCTCTGTAAACAACACCATTTCTTTAACCCTGTTTCTTACAATCGCCAGAAAGAATTTTCAGAGAAGATAGTTTTGAATCTTCTTTGTTGTTGTTTATTTGGCCACACTCAGGGGTACTCAGCTGACTCCTGGCTCTTTTGGGATTCCTCCTGGCAGGGTTTGGGGGACCATTTGTAATGCCAGTTATAGAACTGGGTTGGCCACATGCAAGGCAAAAAGTGCCTTAACCCGTGCACCCCTCTCTTAGTGCTGTGGCGTAGAATCTTTTATTTTCTTCCTTTACTCATCTTATGTTCTCTTAGTCATGATTCCTTGTTAACTTTTTCTTTAACTGATTTCTCTATTTCATGCTTTAGCTTACTCTTCATTTGTATTATTACCGGAAGGCAGCACTATTGTGGACTGATAGGTGGTGTCTGTCTCCTTTTCCTCCTGATTTCTTGAAGATAATTTTGTTCTCAGCATGAGGTGGAGGCTCCAGCTTGAACTCCTATTCTTTTTTTACTGACAACCAAACAAAATAGCCAATGTTACTGAAATGTGAATGGCTAAGCCTTCTCATCCACAGCGGTGGCTGTTTTAGTTTGACCATTTAACTCATATCTCTTCATTGGTTGCACTGCTTCCATTCAAGTAATTAAAAAAATTGTCGTTGAAGGCTCTGAAGCAACAAGTAGCAGATTTACAGGAAGATTTGAAAAGAAAGGAAGCAAAATGGTCAAGTACACATGGCCGTCTGAGGAGCCAGATAGAGATGTTGGTCCAAGAGAACACAGACCTCCGAGAAGAAATCAAAGTGATGGAAAGGTTAAGGCTTGATGCTTGGAAGAGAGCTGAAGCCACCGAGAGCAGCACAAAGGTGAGTGTACATTTGCCATGCATGCACGTGGCTGACTTGGGTTTGATCCCTGGCATCCTATATGGTCCCCAGAGCATGTCAGGAGTAATTTCTGAGTGCAGGGTCAGGATTAACTCCTGAATGCTGCTAGATTGGCCCAAAACAAAAAATGTTTTGGGGGGGCCGGAGAGATAGCATGGAGGTAAGGCGTTTACCTTTCATGCAGAAGGTCATCGGTTCGAATCCCGGCGCCCCATATGGTCCCCCATGCTTGCCAGGAGTGATTTCTGAGCACGGAGCCAGGAAAATCCCCTGAGCACTGCCGGGTATGACCCAAAAACCAAAAAAAAAAATTTGGGGGGCTGGAGGTAGAATGCTTGCCTTGCACACAGCGGACCCAGCTAAATTCTGGTGCCACATATGGTCACCCAAGGCCCCACCAGGAGTGATCCCTGAGTGAAGAGTAAGGAGTAAGTCCAGAGAATTACCAGGTATAGACCCAAATCAAAAACAACAAAATTTATTTTTTATTGATCTTTTTAAGAGACTGGCTAGTTTTGTAGAATGTCCCATATTTTAAAAGGCTTTGAAGTTTGAGGCTTTTGAATTGTTGAAGATTATGAAGACAAATTATATAATTTGTTTATTAAAAAAGAATGGAATAAGGGGCTGGAACAATAGCATAGTGGGTAGGTTTTGTATTCAGCCAACCCAAATTTTATCCCTGGTATCTCAGATATTCTCCTGAGTCTGCCAGGAATGATTTCTGAAAAACAAACGAGTGGGATAAAATGAGAGGGAGGAGAGTAAGCAGGGTAGGAAGCAGAAGCTAAGGTTGTAATTTCTCTGCCATGGAGGGGTTTGTGATGGGTGGCATGTAGTGGCAAGATTCAGCTTGGTATAGGAGAGGCTGGGGAAGACAGAAAGGTCTGGTTGGAAGTGGTGAAGGGATGCAGTAGAGATGTTCGCCCTCCCTCTGGAGGACCGTGATGAGCCATTGACTGTAAGAACACGATTGAGAGAAGAGGGGCAGGGTGAGGTGAGCTAAGGAATTTGCTGCCTTTGATCAGATCCTGCTCTTCTGCTAATAGAGTAACAGCCACAGGAAACTTGTCCTCCATTGTCTGTTATCCTCTCTTTGAAGCATGAATATATTCAAAAGGGTGTGTGTATGTGTGTGTGTGTGTGTGTGTGTGTGTGTGTGTAAAAGGACAAACTAAAACACATTTATTATAAGCAGAGTTATGTTAGTTTCATTTATTGTTCTAACATGGAGACTAATAGTAATTTTATATTTAAAATCACCTCAATATAGAACTCATCAATTAGATTTCAAAACAATCAGATTTCTTCAGGAATCCAGGCAGAAAAATTCAAGAAAAAGTATTTGCCAAAACAAGGTAAGAAGGTTTTTTTTTTTTTTCCCCCAGTAATGCTATGTAAAATATTAAAAAAAAATATAGAGGGGCTTGGAGAGATAGCACAGTGGTAGGGTGTTTGCCTTGCATATGGCAGACTCAGACGGACTGGGGTTTGAACCCCAACATTGCATATGGTCCCCTGAGCCTGCCAGGAGCGATTTCTGAGCACAGAGCCAGGAGTAACTACTGAGCACCACCCGGTGTGGCCCAAAAACCAAAAAAAGCCCCCAAACAAAAAATACAAATAGAATTTACATCTAACTTAAGAAATAAAACACGGGGGAAAAAAAAAAAAAGAAATGAAACACAGAAGGGGCTAGGCCCAGTGGCCTCTGTATCTGACCTTAGTCATTCTAACGGGCCCCGCTCCACAGCCATCATTTTCCTGAAAATATAATTTTATCAAGTATGTACATCTAAAACCTAAAATAGTGATGATGACCCTGGACCCAGACCCTGCATTTCTACTCACCTCTTCTGCTCACCTCTCTGTGTTCTGCCCAGGGGGTTAGATGCTTAGAGACTGCAAGTCAGTGTTTAGTTTATGAATATCATTTAAAGAATACTGTTATGTTTATGCCTTTTTTTTTTTTTTTTTTTGCTTTTCTTTGGCCACACCTGATGACACTCAGGGGTTACTCCTGGCTATGCACTCAGAAATAGCTCTTGGTCTAAGTTAAGAGGACCATATGGGACTCCGGAGGATCGAACCGCTGTCTGTCCTAGGTTAGCGCGTGCAAGGCAAACACCTTACTACTTGTGCCACCACTCCGGCCCATTTTTATGCCTTTTATTAGGGGGTAGTCTTGTGAAGTTATTATATTTTCATTTGGAAGTCACATCTGGCAGTGCTCTGGACATATGCTAGGGGATTAATTACTCCTCCATGTGCTCTGAGGACTAAGTAGAGCCAGGAATGGAACCTTCTATCTCCCTCATCAGAGCTTTTGCTTTCACCTTGTAAGAATTTCAAAAGACTGAGAAATGGGAAGAGAGAATTGGTGTTGCATTCTTTAGTTTTTACCTGTGAGGTATAAAAGATCTTTCTTCATG